>NW_007737499.1:4668-6316 GCF_000696425.1 Galeopterus variegatus | reverse complement strand
TTTGCTATTCTTTTTGTCAGTAAGATATAACCCACTAAGAATAAACAGCTATCCAAGAACTGTGTTTTTTAAAAGATATTTAGAAAAGTTTCTTTCGTGTGTTTATGTCACTAATTGGATACACATATTTAATAATTTGAAATTTCTTCTGCTAACATTAATTTAGTTTCAAAATTATATAAAATATTTACATGGTTCTAAAGTCAAACCTACAAAAGTTGGTATTTTGGTAACCCTCCCTCTATTAAAGGCAAAATTGCTTTTAAAATTTTATGGTTTATCCTGTTGTTTTATTCAATATAAATAAGCAACTATATATAATTATATCTCCCCATTTCTTAGGTAAATGGTACCATATTATATATCTTTTTTTCTTATGTTATAGTATTTCCTACAGATTAATTTGCCTTTGTATTTAAAGATATTTACATCCTTTTCACTGCTGCATATTACTACATATTCTGGATGTATGGGGTCTTCCTTTCCATTTTAACAACCGTTTTTTTTTTTTTTCCTGAATGATTTAGTTTCTTATTATCAACAATTTTGATAGTTTGTTAATGAAATGACAAATGAGCAGATGTCATGTTTCTAATTCATACTACAGAGCAATACAACAAATCTAAAAACTAGGAGAGAAATTAAGAACAACAGAATAACCAAAAAAGGGAATTCCCTTGTAAGAAAAACAAAAAACTAGCCAGGAAAATAATTAGGTCTGGACTAATTATTTTTGAACTCTGAGTCTTTGTGGACAGAAGCAGATATTTTATACTTATAGCTATTTGCAAAAGACAGCTATTTGTTAAGAATAGGTATGAATAATTTGGAGATGCACCTAATTTTCCATCCACTGCTTTGATTCCTTGGATCCCGCTCATTCTTTCACTTTAAGAAAAAACAAGTAATTGTTGCAGAGGTCTCTGTATTTTGTAGCTGCCCTTTTGTAAGAAGCACTTTTCCCAAATAAAGCATTAAAAAAAATTTTTTTTAAAGAGTAGGTATGAACAATCTTCAAATGATGAAATTATGCCTTAAATATATGCAAACATAATTCCTGTTATCAAAGGTCTTTAAACACAGGCTAGACAGTTTTTTGTTGTTCAGATCAGCCTTATTTAATAATCTGTCACTAGAAAAGAGATATTATTGACTTTGTTTTTTCATGGAAGATCCCACAATTATAGTACAAAATCAGTATATCATATAGAGTATAGGACAGAAGTTAAGAAACTCTGATTAAACACTCAAAAAAGAAACAAAATATATATATTCTCATCTACTTTGATGTTGACTGAATTTATAAATATCTCTGCACCACCTAGCAAAATAACAATAACAATAATAATAATAATATATAGTGAAAAAATAACAGTAATGTCTCAATATTATGTAACCTAATTTCTTAGAGTTTTCCACAAGTTATTTTGGAATATTATAAATATTAAAGGAATAGACTTATTTTATCTAAATACTTTCAGTAAGTACTGTACAACTGAAAATAAAACAAGTCACCTACAATTTAAGTTATTCTTATAAAAGACCATCAAATTAACCCCTTGTTGGGCCGGCCCGGTGGCGCACTCAGTAGAGTGTGGTGCTTGGGAGTGCGGCAGCGCTCCCGCCGAGGGTTCGGATCCCATATAGA
>NW_007737499.1:2134-3537 GCF_000696425.1 Galeopterus variegatus | reverse complement strand
ATATAATGAACATCCATCCTCTTCAGAGAAACAAAGTACAGCAGCTAAAAACAAAACAGCTCTTTTGGCTTACCTGAGAAGCTATCTAATTTTGTTTGTTTGTTTTTCTTCTCTCAAGAAATAATTTTCATTGTTTCTACAGATTTAGTGAAATTTTGGACCGAGGCACTATAAAACCAAGGAATCCACTTAGGAAAACTTTCCCATAACTAGTCTGAATAAATTCTTTATTACATGCCCTTTTTAAAAAAAAAAAAACTAATGAAGAAAAAACACCATTCTCTTTAGAGTTTGGTCTGAAGACTGACATACAAGACTATATCACATGTATACATACAATCTGCATGTGTATACATATACATATGTACATGTATATATTTTTATATACATGTGTACTTCAAAAAGTTCATGGAAAAATACAATTAAAAGATAATATAAATCTTGATATTTTGACAATCCCTCATATATTTACAACATTAATATGATACTTGCATAGCATCAAATAACACATAAAAAATCACTTCCCTGTAGAGGGTTAAAAATCTTGATTCTCATTTGATTTTTAGTATAGGGTTTTTAGGTAATGCATGCATGGAACAAAAGTCCTTGGCTAAGGTGCAAAAGTCCTTGGCTAGGGGGCAAAAGCCCACAGCTCATGGGCAATGGCCCATCTAAGAAATTCTAATCACTGTTTAGGGATGGGATTACGTACTTTGATTATTTAACATACTGCCTGTTGTTAAAAGACGTTGAAAGAATAGCTGTAGGGGAAAATATGAAAAAATGTTTGCTAAGGGCAAGCTGTTGGTGAAAACTTTAGACACAATTATACTTAGATTTAATCATAAGAATGTGACTCTTACTTAAATCACTTACAGAGAGGTTATATTTTAGGTTAGATAATGATCACAGTTTGATCAACTTAGCTTTACCAAATTGTACTTTGGAATGTCACATTGTTAATTTAAATGATGTTACTAGTTTCTATTGTTTAAGCTATTACTTAACCATAGATAGCTTTTGTCACATTGCCCATGTCTTTGTGTTCTTTTGAAATGATTGAATCAACTGATTTTTCTTGAGAACCTTCCTTGTTTTTACAATAAAAACAGATGCTAACTTTGAATCGGGGCTGTACCCAGTTTCTCCTTCTCACAGAGGAGTTGCTGAGGTGCAGTCCCTTCAGGCCTCTCATTGCATTCATGTAGCTTTGAATAATCTTTTTTTCATCTCTGTTACACAGCAAGAAGTGTAACACTTCCCCTTCAAACAAACATAAGCAAGAGGGTAACATCAGAGAAAACATATATGAAACTGCAGTAGTAGTATCTTTGTTCTTTAAAATAAAGTGGAAATAATTCCACAGTTCTAATGGTGTTTACTCATTTAACTATGTGCATGCC
>NW_007737499.1:0-1151 GCF_000696425.1 Galeopterus variegatus | reverse complement strand
TTTTAATTTAATATAAGAGGGTAGAAAACATTGAAAATATGAACACTAACATTAGGATCTGCCTCCAACAAAATAAGGATGTTGTGATGGATAACTACAAGAAAAAGTATACACACATTCTCTAAAGAGTTCTATATTGAAGCTCCTTAATCATTTCAACTTCTGCATGCCCAAACAACCCTATCCAAGCAGGCTGTCCTCAACATTTTCAGGGGTGGAAATGGAGTCACAGCCTGTAGCCTTTTCTTCCCACCCCAGGCTCCATCCAGCACCATGAGAGGCTCAGGCATAGAGTTTGGACACCACTGTACAAATCCGACCTGTTACTCCTTCATACGGCTACTTAACAGTCAATTCTTGGGCTGAGAGGTGTTCACACTGCCTTTGGGAGGACTGACGTAGGGAAGGGGCCCAAACTTTTGCTCCAAATGGACTCTGGCAATTTGGTCAGAGAATTCTGAGACCCTGAGTACCCAGAGCATGATTTAGAAAAGGCAGAGATGTGGCTATGTGTGGGTAGCTGTGCACCCTTGGCCCTATGTATTTCTCATTCTATAGAAAGGTACTCTTGAGTGTAAGACCCAAGGCAGGCACTCCAGATGCCTCATCAAAGGGAAGCTCCAGGTCACAGTAATTATCAGAACTTCCACACTTGTTCAACTAGAAGCCTTCTTGAAGTTCTGCCAATCAACCTATCTCAGTCAGAAACACATCAGCTATTCCACTGTTAATATCCTGAAATGATAAATAACCAAGTAGGTAGCCATGGGTGCACTTTCCCTGAGCCTTCCATTTGCTATTAGATCCTGTTTAGGTTTGATCAGCTACCTACTTCCAAATGCCATCTGTAAAATAACAAGGCTGAACTAACTCCATCTTTTGAGAGATAGTGCCCTGACCTATCTGGAAAGAACACAAAAGTGAAAGCTAATCATATCCTAGGACAATCAAGGCAGACAAAGGCATGCTACCAAGCTGAATAATACTGTAGCTCTCTGTTACCAATAATAATAAAATAGCAACCAGAAAAGCACTTTATGTGGGAGTCATTATAGGTAAGCAGTAGCTTCTCCATTGCTGTTCCTAGCATTATCCTATAAATAAAATAATCATTGCAATCACTGGAAAACATCTAGTAGTTAATATAAAAG
>NW_007737498.1:78720-97019 GCF_000696425.1 Galeopterus variegatus | reverse complement strand
ATAACTGAAATAAAGTAAATGGATTCATTTAACAGCAGATTAGACACAGCTGACAAAAAAAAATGGATGAACTAGACAAGATCAAGAGAAAACACAAAAAGAATTAAGCATGGAGAATAAAGGATGGAATACACAGAAAAGAGCATAAGAGACACAAGGGATACAGTAAGAAAGTCACACATACATATATTTGGAGCCTCAGGAGAAAGAATAGAGAATAGGTCATAAGTAAGATTTGAAGAGATAATGGCTCAAAATTTTTCAAAAATAATATGAATTTACATAATTAATTCACATATTCAAGACATACTAGAAAACACAAAGAAAACCACTCTTAGATACATCTTAGTAAAACTGCTGAAAACTACTACAAAATGAAAAAGCTTTAAAACAGCCAGAGCAAAAAAGAAAGATTACTTTGAAAGAAATAGCAATAAGAAGACATTTTTAAAAAAAATCATGTTAGTAGATTTAAAATATTTAGAACAATGTAAATGGGCTAAATCTCTAATTAAAACACAGAGGCTGTCAGACTGAATTTTAAAAATCCAACTATATGCAATTTATAAGAAATACACCTTAAATATAAATATAGAAAATTTGATAGTAAATGAATAGAAAAGATATACCATAAAAATGCTAACTAAAAGATAGTTTGGGTAGCTATATTAATATCAAAGTTAACTTAAGACCAAAACCATTACTAGACATAAGAACAGACATATCAGAATAACAAAGATTTCAATTGACTAGTGGGATATAGCAATTATAAGTTTGTATGTACCTACTAACATAGCCTCTCTCTCTCTCTCTCTCTTTGTGTGTGTGTGTGTGTGTGTGTGTGTGTATACATATATAAAGCAAAAATTGAAAGAACTAAAAGAAGACATAGATCGATTTATAATCACAGTGGGAAATTTTAATTTGCCTCTCCCAGTAAATAATAGAACAATAAAACAATGGTTAGTAAGAATATAGACAATTTTAACATCATTTTAAAAACTCAAACTAATGATACAATGGAACAATGCACTCAACAAATACATTATATACATTTTTCTCTTCTGCATGTGGGATGTTACCCAACAGATATAGAATACTCATTGAGTATATGCTGGTATATAAAGACAATCTCAACAAAGTTTTGACTGTAGTGAAGATAAGCTAGAATAATTAATTTTAAGCTAGAAATTAGAATCAGCTGGAAACTAATTTTAAGCTAGAAATATATAATGTTAAAAATAATTTTTTACAGTGGTAACTATAAAATACCCATATGTTGGGAAGTTTTGTTTTGTTTTTTATGGTGGCCATCTTCAAGCCAGGATAAGAGCCCTCAAGAAGAACTGAATCTGCTTGCACCTTGATCTTAGACAGTGAGAAATAAATGTCTGTTGTTAAAAATTAAACTGCAACTCCACTTAGGATGGCTAATATCCAAAAACCTGAGAATGATAAATGCTGGCAAGTTTGTGGACAAAAAGGAACCGTCATACACTGTTGGTGGGACTGCAAAATAGTGCAGCCTTTATGGAAAATGGTATGGAGGGTCCTCAAACAATTGCAGATAGATCTACCATATGACCCAGCTATTCCATTGCTGGGTATACACCCAGAGGAATGGAAATCATCATGTCGAAGGGATACCTGTGCTCCCATGTTTATTGCAGCTCTATTTGCAATAGCCAAGAGTGGGAACCAGCCCAAATGTCCATCAGCTGTTGAGTGGATAAGGAAACTGTGGTATATCTACACAGCAGAATACTACTCTGCTATAAAAAGAATGAAATACTACCATTTGCAGGAACATGGATGGACTTAGAGAAAATTATATTAAGTGAAATAAGCCAGACACAGAAAGAGAAATAACGTATGTTCATTCTTACCTGTGGGAACTAGAAATAAATAAATAAATAAATATACAAACAAATAAATGGGGGGGCAGGGAGGAAGATGACACAACAATCACAAAAAATCCTGACTTGTTAAGAGAAGTGAACAGATATGATATTGATGGGGGGAGGGGAAATGGGGGAGGGGAAGAGAAATTGGTAAAGGGACACAAAAATCAACTACATTGTATATTGATAAATTTAAAAAAAATTAATATGGAAGCAAAGTGTTAAATATTACGCCATTTTGTTATAATGCCAGATAACTATACAATACCTTTTATTTATTCAACATTGATCATATGCTGAGAAGTTTTTAAGCTACTTGTAAATTAAAAAATAATAATAATCACAATAAATATTTGAAATAGTTTAATTGAATGTAAAAATTGATAATATCAACACTTGTGGGATATGGCTAACCTGTACTTATAATGAAATTTATAGCCTTAAATGCATTTCTTATAAAAGAAAGTTGAAATCTATGATTTAAGTATACAACTCAAGATATTAGAAAAGGAATGGCAAATTAAACTCACTTGCTCTTGCTGTCTTTTTCCTTTTCCTTGATCAGTCTTGCAAGTGGTTTATCAATTTTATTGGACTTTTCTATGAATGTAATTTTGGCCTGTTGATTTTCGTTGTTGTACATCTGTTTTCTATTTCATTATTTATTTTCTTCTCTTAATTTTTACCTCCTCCTTTTGTTGGGAGAACAAATTACCAATATCAAGAATGAAAAGGGGATATCATCACAGACACAACAGATGCTACAAAGTTAATAAGAGTATAATATAAATAATTTTATGTCAATGAACTTGAAATTTTACATGATATGGATGAATTCCTTAAAAAGCAGAGCTTACTAAAATTGATACAGAAGAAAGAGTATGAATAGTCCCGCAAATATTTTTTAAAAAATTATTTCCAAAATTTCTTTTCCACAAAGAAAATTTGGGTTTCACCAGTGAATTCTACTGGACACACAAGAAAGAAATCATGACAATTACACAAAGATGATTCCAGAGAAAAGAGAAGGATGGGAATTTTTCCAATTTGTTTTATGGGGTCCTATAGCCTTGACATCATAAACTTGATACCAAAAAATCATAGGCCAATATTACTCATGAACATATTTCCCTAAAGAAAACATTAGCCAACTCAATTCAGCAATATATGAAAAGTACAATTGATCAAAACAAAATTGGGTATTTTCTAGAAATGCAAGACTAATTTAACATTGGAAAAAACAGGTAATGTTATTAATTCACCATATTAACACTGTAAAAGATAAAAGTTTTGGACATCTCAATGGATGAAGAAATATTTAATTAAATTCAATATCTATTCATGAGAATAGACTTTAAAAACTAGGAATAGAAGAGAATTTCCTTAATCTCATAAGGGCCATCTAAAAAACCAACATTATACTAAGTGGTAAAATGTTGAAAGCTTTCTTTCTGAGACTAGGAACAAGACAAACATGGCCAGTATTACCACTTCTTCCCAGTATTTTACTGGAAATCCTAGTAAATAGGTAATGGAAATTAAACCAATGGTATGAGAAATGGAAAGTAAGAGATAAAACTATTTACAAATGTTATTTTTGTATGCAGAAAAAAACCATAATAATCTAAAATTAAATTATCAGAAATAGTGAGTGTAGCAGGGCTGTAGATACAAGGTAAAAATACAAAATCAATACCAGCACTAAAAATTAGAAAATAAAAATTTAAAGCAGATACCGTTGTATAGTAGCAACAAAAATACTAAATACTTATGAATAAATCTAACAAAGTATGTGCAAGCCCTCTGCACGGAAAGATAACCTATATTGAGAGAAATTAATGAAGACCTATATACCAATCTACCTTCTTTATTGAAAAACTCTATGAAACATAAACTCCATTATATATGGTCCCCATAAAAATTACAGCAGTGTTTTCAAATAAAAAGTTATGAGCTTTTTCTAAAATATGTACAGAAATGCAAAGGGCCACAAATAGCCTAATTCCTTAGGACTTACTCTACTGGATATCAAGACTTATTGTAACACTACAGTAATTAAGACAGTGTGATATAGAATAAGGGTAGACAAACAGACTACAGAAAAGAGTTCTCAAACAGATCCATACATATTGGACATTCAATCCTATAAGCTGTGGGCACTAAAAAGCAATGGGGAAAGGATCATTCAGTAGATGGTGCTCAGTCTATTGGTAACCGTTGGGGAAAGAAAAAAAATTAAAGGAACTTGATTATTACGTCACACCACATGTAAAAATCAATTCTCACTGGATGGTAGCTCTAAAAGTGAAGGGTAAAATAATAAAGCTTCTAAAAGGTGAAATAAGAAAGTGTCTTCATGATGTGGGACAGAGAAAAAATTTATTAAATAGCACAAAGATCATTAACAATAGAGGAAAAGTTTGGTAAATGGGACTACATTAAATTAAGAACTTTTGTTCATCAAATGACATTATTAAAAGAGGGAAAAAGTAAGCCATGGAGTAGGAGAAGATAGTTGGAACACATGTAAATGATGAAGGACTTGTGTCCAAAATACGTGAAAAATTTTTACAAATCAGTAAAAAAACAAGCAAACAAACAAACAAACAAAAAACAGTTCAATATATCTTCCTTACAAAAGAGAATATACAAGTAGCTAATACACCTATGCAAGTTGCTCAGCCTCATTAGTAATCAGAGAAAAACAAATTGAGACAAGCACCTACCCTGTGACCCAGCATTTCCATGCCTAAGCATACCCAACAGAAGTGCAAGCACACAAGAATGTTCACAGCAGCATTATGTGTAATAGCCCGAGACTGGAAACAACTCAAATGTCTATGCACAGTAGAAATGGTGGTGTACTCATTCAGTGAAACACTCTACAGCAATTATTATGGAAAAGATGACAGAAAAATATCATATAAATGAATCCCACAAACATCATTTTGAGCACAGAAATCCAATGTAACAGAAAATATACTATGATTCTACTTACACAAGGTCTAAAACAAAACTAAATTATAGGTTTAGAAGTCTGTGTAAGTAACTAAATGGGGAGGGAGTAGTTTTGGGGAAGGGACCTGAACTTGGCTTTTGGGATGATGGAAATACCATGGTTATGGTTAGGGGTTATATTGACCCGTATGCTTATGTCTACACTCATTTTTTATGTGTGCTACATTTCAATTTTTTAAAAATTCAGCAATGCCTTAATCAGACCAGCCTCACAGAATTGCTCACTTACACTATTAGTTCTAATAATAGTAATCAATGTAACAATTTATAAGCAACACTGATGAAACAAAAGGGGGAAGTTATTTAGGTTTTATAACTAGTAATAAAAGAATAAAGTTATACTTATTGAAGAAAATCTATATACAGAATATAACTTGAAAATTTTGAAAAAGATAGTTCAATGAAGACAAAACACCTAAGAAGAAAGCCCCTTGCTTGACTTAAGACTTTGGGTCCTGCTGGCACTCAAGCACACTCTGTCCTTGCCTGGGGCATTCTTGCTGATTCATACCCTACCTATACCTCCTTCTGGTCTCAGTGACACTTTTGTCTTAATCTTGAACCAGATGAGCACAGAACCCTCTGGGTACTGACTGACTAAGAGCATGATTGAAATATCTCCAACACCACAAAGCTGATTCATGCTGAGTGAATGCAGCCCCAGAGATCTTTATTGTAAGAGGACACACTCGTTAGAACCATTCTTGTAGCCATGGGCTCCCTCATCTATATGTGGGATGCTGAGATCTGGGTTTTGATCTGAGAGCATAGCTTAGTAATTGGGCTGTTTTCCTGTGGGTTTTTTCATTGCTGTTGCTGTTGTTATGGAAGAAAGTGTGGTGGAAGAAATCTCATATTCCCTTTCCTGGATTTCAAGACCCTTATAATCTTTCCCCGAGCTACCTTTTCAAATGTATCTTCAACTGTTCCCCTGGGTGGTGCCTATATTAACAAAACAAAAGTCACCACTGAAAAGTACCATGTGCTTTCTGCTTTTAAGTGTTTGTCCATGCCTTGCCCACTCACTTCTACCTAGGTGAATCGACCCCACTTTTAAAGCTCAATTCAAGTGCAGAAAGCTTTGCTGGCCACCCCACGCCCCGATGAGTGTGCTTTCCTGTGCACTCCAACGGTTATATGTTGACTATAGTTTCCATACCCTACATCAGAATACATGGTCTGCAGAGGATTTGTCTACCACTTATGAGTGTGACGAACCATTGAGGAGATGTTGTTTGAAGCTGGAAATACTAAAATTCCACCTATCAATAGTTTTTCCCTGCTGTTTGTGCCTATTATGGGCCAGGCACTATATTAAGCACTTCATATATGTTATTTCCTAGAATCCTCAAAATAATCCTTGTAGGTAGGTATTATTATAGACTTGCCCAAGGTTATACTAGAGACAGTAAATTACAGAGCCAGAATTCAAACTCAGCTCTGTTGACCTCTTCAGGACATGCTCCCCACTCTGCCAAAGCTGCTTGCAGAGGTGAGAAAGGGCAGGGTGGCAGGGCTCAGGTTGGGTGAGGCCTCTGGCATGTGAAGAGAAGTTGGGACAGATGAGGCTGGGTCTGACCACAAGCATATGAGAAGTACTGAGGGCTGGTTTAAGTTGGATTTAGGCCCTCAGAACGCTGTTGTTTTCCCTGTTCCATTCGTAGGTAAAGACAACTGGCATTTTCTATATCTGTTGTAATGTGCTATGCACACACAGTTCAAGCTTCCCACTAACCCAGTGACTGCCCTTCAGCCACTTAAATCAAGAACTCAGGAGCCCCTGACACATGCAGACCTTTTGTGGCTGTTCATCTGTACATACCTCAATCCCTCGTGCATTGACTCAGGTCTCCAATAATCCATACACTGCCCTCGCCAGCACTGCCAGGGACCTTCTCCAATATTCAACAGTTCTATTATGATCCCACCGTCTTCCCAACTTCCAAGTAACAAATGAATCATCTTCAGCTTCGAGAAGTGATATAGCATTGTGGGGAAGGGTTAGGGCTCTGGAGTGAGGCAAATCTTGTTTCAAATCTCAGCTTCCTCTCTTATTACTTACGTTTCACGGGGCTTCTCTCGGTTTTAGTATCTTTGATATAAAACAGGGGTTATACTTGTACCTATCTCATTGGATTGGTTTTGTTTTGGTTAAATGAATTAATATAGAGAGAGCATTCAGCAAAACATTTGTAGTCTATAAATGCTAGTGCATCAGTTACAGTGGGCTAGGTTCTGCTGTGGTAATAAATAGCCCTGAGAATGTTATGACTCAAAACCGAGGGCTCTGGAGTGAGGCAAATCTTGTTTCAAATCTCAGCTTCCTCTCTTATTACTTACGTTACACGGGGCTTCTCTCGGTTTTAGTATCTTTGATATAAAACGGGTTATACTTGTACCTATCTCATTGGATTGGTTTTGTTGGTTAAACGAATTAATATAGAGAGAGCATTCAGCAAAACATTTGTAGTTTATAAATGCTAGTGTATCAGTTACAGTGGGCTAGGTTCTGCTGTGGTAATAAATAGCCCTGAGAATGTTATGACTCAAAACCGTAGAAGTTTATTTGTTGTGCAGAATTTTGGGGTTATTCCACTCACATTCCATGGGCTGAAACTCAGTCACCTGGCCTCACTTAACTGTACAGGAGGCTGGGAAATGCAGTGCAGCTGTGTGCATAGAAAGAAAAGGAATTAGGCTTGGTGAGCCCTGAGTCTCTCTGACACAGACTGCCCTTCTTGTCGTCAAACAGCAATTAGCAATTTCACTCTGCTTCTCACACAAAGAACACGTGTGCCCTTCCCCCAAATCCTACCCAGTCATAGCACACAGCCTGAAGTCTAGGATCTCCAAGAAATGGCAGTTCTCCCCATTGGTTACAGAGTTGGCTTCTCTAGTCTGGTGACCTATTAATGAAAAAAGAAAGCTATCTGCTCCCTGTCCCCAGCTGCTCATTATATACAAAATTATGGAGGAGGTATAAGTTAACCACTGTAAAAATCCCATTAGAAAAGAGAGAAAGAATTTGAAGCATGCCATGGTCACTGGGTTTTGGCAATTCAGAAATCCCACTGGACAGACATTGTAAAGACTCTGTACCCTAAACTGAGGGAGTCATTGATGAGACCATGATTCTGCTCTACGGGATGACCTTCCTTATTCATTGTTCTGGGAGGCTCCTTCTGGTGGAGGTTCTTCCCTATCCATTTTTATATTTGGCCACATCTAATGTGGGCGTCAGAGAGAGGATCCTACCAAGCACAGGTTGCTTCCTTCCTAAGGTGTTCCTTAAAAGACACCTCTCAATAATACAGACTTTTCTATACCAGGCTTATGGTTTCTTTGGCAATAAAATTCTCTCAAAAATTAGCAGTTTTTAAAAAAATTCTATTATCCAATTAGTTTCCTGTGCCATTAAATACACACACACCACTTTCTTGGATGTAGTCCTTAAATATATATTTTTTTTCCTTTGTGTAATTGCTCCCATGCCGCTCTCACTAACTTGAGCCTATCAGGTTGTGGGAAGGCAACACCCTGCAACCGGCCTTTATCACAAACTGAGTCTAATAGGCTTTTCTGGATTCCTCCATATTATTATGTTTTGCTGTTCAGGATCTAGAAGCAGTTTCTTTTCCATCCATTCAAAGCCCATCATTTCTGGGCTTTCTCTATTTTCTTTCATTTCTACTTGTTACAGAATTTTTTGTCCAAGCACATCTTTCTTATAATATCTTATTAGAAGCAGCCATAGTAGCCAACACACACTATCTCGCCAACTTTCCAATCATTTTCTCTAGAACTTTTGGCAGGCAACAGATTTATCAAATATTTTGCCATAGCAAAACAGGTCTCCTCAGCCTTTCCAGTCTTCAGTATCTGTTTCCCCTCAAAGCCCGTGTCACAAGCTTTAGTTTTCTGTTACGGAAGAACCCACTTCAAAGTACCAATTTCTAATTCAGTTAGGGTAATCTAAGCTATCCTGTGATTGCAGATAGACTCAAGTATGTAATTGCTCAACAGCAAAGTAGTTTGTTTCTCATTTATATCAAGGGCTAATGCAGGTTGGTTAATTCTTCTCTAAGTAGCAAGTCAGGGACCCTGGCTCCATCTATCCTGTGGTTGTAACATCTTCAACGTATGGGCCCCGGAGTGGTCATGGGGGATCTCACTATTTCAGTCTTATGGGGAAGGATAGGTCTAAAAATGGCATACATAACTCTCACCCACAACATTCTGCTTGGCAGGAATTCAGTCACATAGTTCTGCCTAATGTGAAGGAAGCTGGGAAATATCCATCAGCTGTGTACCTGGGAAGAGGAAGATATAGGTTTGGGAAGATATAGGTTTGGGAAGCATCCTGTCCATCTCTGCTACTGTTAGCTATGGTATTGGCCCCATGTCCTGTCTATTCTGCTTCCATAATATCTCTTAAATTTTTCTACTCTTTCCTATTTCCAATATCACCTCCTTTATAACTGTCTTTCATAGTTTTTAGTAACAGTTCTTATTTTTTCCTCTAACCTCTTATTCTTCCAATTTCTTTTACACAGTTGCCAGTTATTTTTCTAAAACTCAGATCTGATTTATATTACTCTTCTGCAGCAAGCTGCAAACAACAACAACAACATATTACTCTTCTCATTCAAAAATGTCATTGTCCACCACACCCACGCAAACCACAGAATCAAGTGCAAACTCTTTAGCCTGGCACGCAAGATCTATACCCATCCCATGCCCTCACACATCAGACCTCTCCATTTCTTCTAAGTCAGGTCCTTTCCTTTTTCGTATTACTGCATGTAATGTTGCTTCGGCCTCTGCTGTCTCTTAAAATGGCACTTACATGTTATACCTTCCATGATGCTGTCCTTGAGTTACCCTATCGAAATTGTTCTCTCCTCCAACATTCTCATAGTTCTTTGCTTATCTCTCTGCCTGATTTTTACATTATTACTGTGATATGTTACAATTATCTTTCCCTTGTGTGTCCAAGGACAATTGAATACTAATGAAGAGCAGAACCAACTAAAAAGCTACAAATATTCACATCTCCCTACAACACAGAAAAACAATATTAATATTCCTATAAATGTTGTCAATTTAAGGCTTTATGTGTCAGAAGGAAATATCTCTCCCACTATTGATGCTGGGGAAAGAAGCATCTCTTTGATCTTTTCTAAGGATCCTTCTGTTAATTGAAATGACTCCATTTTTAACACCAGTCTCTGGAATTTTATTAATTAGCCTTAAAAATTTAAAGCAGGCTTATAAATAAAGTATGAAAGGGGAGAGGCAAAAAAAAGTAACTTTATAGTAAAGCAATGTGACGTATACTACCTCAGCCAGGTGACTGAGGATAATGTCAGTAGTGACAAGTCATGTTGATCATATGTACCCTTGATGTGATGTGATGAGAGTGATACTGTACCTCTGTGCTCTTCCTCCCAAAACACATTAACCCAGTCTGCTCATGAGAAAAACATCATACAAATCTCAATTAGGAGACATTCTACAAAATACCTGACCAGTAAGCCCCCAAACTGTTAAGTTCATCAAAAACAGGGGAAGTCTGAGAAATTGTCATAACCACCAAGAACTTAAGGAGACATGACTACTAAACAAAATGTGGTAACTTGGTTGGGATCCCGAGACGGGAAAAAAAAATTTAAAAATGAGGAAATCTGAATAAACTATGGATTTCAGTTAATTATCATGTATTAATATTGTTTCATATATTGTGATAATGTACCATAGTAGCATAAGATGTTAATAATAGGGGAAACTGGGTGTGGAACACACAGGAACGCTCTGTACTATCTGTGATGGTTAAAGATTATTATTAATTATCTTTGCAATAATTCTGTAAATTAAAGACTGTTATAAAATAAATTATAAAATAAATTCTGTTTAAAAAGCAGGCTTACAGCATTTAATTTTACCGATAGAAATAGGATTTTACTTTTAAACACTAAAGTAAAGATGATACAACGATGTTCCACAATGTCATTCAGCGTCCTGCTAAAATGACACAATAGGATAAAAACTATTTCTCTTTATTGACTTGTATAAAGAAATGTTTCTGTTTAGGCAATAAGTACTTACAGTAGAGACACTGTGCAAATGGAACCAGTCAAAAGAGAATATGCACAAAACTAAACACTTTTAATTAAAAGTAAAATTTGCCTGTTGTTTTTAATGAGAATAATTATTTTCATCCCTTAATAATTATGTTTCTCTTTCTAGGCAGCTCTTTACTGTCATTTTAATAGACTGTAGTGGCTAAGAAAGAATTGGGAGGGGGCCCAAGGAAAGTGTTGGAAAGAAAAGTCTTTGCTCTGCTTGGCGGGTCATGTTCAGAACCATTAGAGTGGTTGAACATGAAGCCATCCATTCAGCAAATATTTATTGTTTGCCTTCTATATATATAAGTATACCAGTAAGTATTAACTTCTAAAATGAATCCATTTACAAATACTGCCCTTTTCATTGTTCAAGAGTGTAACATACACACATATACACACACACACAATTTATTTAAGAATATATGGCTATCCTGCTTAGCTCATCGTCTTTCCCTGCCGCCCGAGGCAACTGTCATAATGTGTTTAATATGTATGTTGTATGTATGTGTTCCTGAAAATATATAAAATGTTTTATGGGCATATATCTTTAATTTACATAAATCATGAAGTACCATCTATTTCATCCCCCTTTACTACTATTTTCCAGCATGCAGCATGTTTTTAACACCCATTCCTGTTGTTATGTGAACATCTAATCTTTTACTTCCCACTGCTACTTGATAACACTCCAGGGGGAGCATTCTGCAAAGCCCCTCCTCTGCCCGCTAGTCCCACTGTCCTTCCACCACTCCCCTCCTCAAGGCCAGAGCTGGCTTTAGTTGGTTGGTGTGTTCCCTTGAGTCTAGGACAGACCTGATCATCTAGGAAAGTTTCCACAGAAGGATTCCAGCTATGGTAATTAAGAAGACTATGCTGGCAGCTTACTCAAAACTATAATTAGTGCTACTGTACAAATCCTCTCTGCCTCCTGAGAATATACCATTTCTGATTCCTATAGAATCCTTTTTCCTTGATCCCAGAGGACTCTGTCAACTGCATCACTACAATCCCCATAGGATTTCTGAGCATTAATTATGTTTCAGAATGTGCACCTGTGAAAGAACAGAAGGTGCAGGGGCTAGGAGTCAGGGATTGAAGACCTTGTCCTGTCTCTGAGTCTGATTGTCTGGCCACCTTGAGCGGGTCTTAACTACCTTCTGTGGTTGGGAGAATGAGTATTGACATCAGTTTCCCTGGGTTTCAATCCCAGCTCTGCAATTATCTAGCTGTGTAGCCTTGGGCAAATTACTCACCTAGGAAATGAGATAATTAGACCACAGATGATTTCTAGGATGGATTCCAATTTAACTGCTGTTTCATTCATAGATGCTTTCTTGGCACTGTGCTCTTTTGGCATCATTCTTCTGTTTGGAATTCCTTTTCCCCAATGTCCTCTCCTCCCTTCAAGTTTCTCTCCAGATGGCCTGGTATGCATTCTATAAAGCTTTTCCTCCTTTTTTCGACTCCCCAACCCACTACGGTCCAAAATTGAAAGAAATCTCTCAACATATTTTTTTCCATTACATATGTAATGGAAAATTTTTTTCCATACACATTTTTTTCCATACATATATACATATATATATGTATTTGTAATTGGTAGATGGCATTGGGAAAACCAATTCACTATATAAGAGAAATAAAACTAGATCAATATATACTACATGCAAAATTATATTAAACACTTAATTGTGAAAGATAAAACAGAAGTTAATTCAAAAGTATATAAAGAATATGTTTGTGGCCCAGGAATAAGGAAACAAACTTACAGGAGTTGTATCTACCTGGGGGAAGGACAACAAGCCAACTCTGGCCCACTCCAGAATTCCTGTTTCACCTAGATAAAGTAAAAATAAAAGCTATGAAGCACTTCTGAAGTTCAGGAAATTAGGCCTACTAAAAAATCTGAAATTTAATCTGAAGATTATAGAACTGTTTCCTCTCCTATACCTCTCACCACATCAACAGAGGCCCAATGTAATAATAAAGGATTATAGCTGAAAAAGCTGCAAAACCATTTTAGGACTTCTTAGGTAAGCACAAAGAAAACATAAAAGAGACCAAAAAACAAGGGCAGTACAGGAAACTAAAGCCTCTGGCACCTATAGCTATAGTAAACATTAAACACAGCACAACTTGTAGCCAGATTAACAAGGAATCTCATACTAACAGCCTGATTACTTTAGTTCCAATTACTCAATACATTATATCTGGCTTTCAACAAAATTTACAAGGTATACTAAAAAGCAAGAGATAAACATAATCTGAAAGAGAAAGGCATCCATCAAAGCCAGATTCAGATATGACACAGGTTTTGGTATTATCAGACAGAAAAGTTAAATATAATTAATATGTTAAGGGATCTAATGGAAAAAAATAGACAACACAAAAGAACAGATGCATAATGTAAACAGAGAGATGGAGACTATAAGAAAGAATCAAAAAGAAATGCTAGAAATCAAAAATACTATAACCTAAATAAATAATGCTTTTGATAGGCTCTCTAGGAACTGGACACAGCTGAGGAAAGAATTAGTGAGTTTGGAGATATGCCAATAGAAATGTCTCAAACTAAAATAAAAAGAAAGAAGAAAGAAGAAGAGAAAGAGGAAGAGGAGGAAGGAATATTCAAAAACTGAGAGACAATTACTAAAAAGTGTAACCTATTGGCAGATCAGAAATAGAAGAGAGAATATAGCAGAAAAAATATTTGAAAAGAAATAGTTGGGATTTTTCCACAATTAGTAGCAGACACCATCCACAGATGCAGGAAACTCAGAGAACATCAAGCAAGTTAAGTACCAACTAATCTACACCTAGGAATATCATACTAAAATGGCAGAAAGTCAAAGACAAAGAAAATTTTGAACAAGGCTGAAGAGCACCTTATCTATAAAATAAAAAGATAATTTAGTTGTACTTTTTGTCAGAAATAATACCCAAAAGAAGAAGGCTGAGTGCAACATTTAGTGTTGAAAGAAAAAACTCACCAACCAAGAATTTTAAATCCAGCAAAATTATCCTTCAAAAGTTAAGGAGAAATCAATAGAAATTCATCATCATTAGACCTTCCCTGCAAGAAATGTTAAAAGAAATTCTTCAGAAAGAAGAAAAATAATATAGGTCAGAACTTAGATTTAAATAAAGAAAGAAAAATCATTGGAGATGGAATAAATGAAGGTAAAATAAAATCTTCTAGTTTTCTCCTTATTAATTTTTTTTCCTTTTTTTGTCTTTTTTCATGACTGGTAATGGGATCGCAACCCTTGGTGTCGCGCCTGCACTGCGCTCAACCAGTGAGCGGACTGGTCTCTATATGGTATCCGAACCCTCGGCGGGAGCGCCGCTGCACTCTACCGAGTGTGCCACCGGGCTGGCCCATTAATTGGTTTAACAGATAATTGTTCTAAGTAATAATATCAACAATGTATTAAATGTTTATAGCATATTGATGAGTGAAATAAATAACACCAATATTAAAAAGGATGACAGAGATTAATTGACAAAACTGTTGTAAAGTAGTTGTATAGCATGTGAAGGGGTATAGTATTTAGTTACAAATATATATTGCAAATTCTAGGTCAACTACTAAAAATAGGTTTTAAGTATAATTGATATGTTAAAAAAGGAGAGAAAATGAATTATATAAAATGCTCTAAAACCAACAAAGGCAGAAAAAAAGGGGGGGGGAGAAAAAGAGAAATAAATAGAACACAGTTGCAAACATGGTAGATATTGAATCAACTATATCAATAACCATATTAAATGTAAATGGTCTAAATATACCAATAAAAAGACAGAGACTGTCAGAATAAATAAAGAAGATGCAATTATATATTGTTGAATCCCATTTTAAGTATAAATACACAGATAGGTTAAAAGTGATAGAAAAAGATATACCATAATAACATTATAAGACAAAGTTAAAGTATCTATTTTAATTTCACATAAATCAGACATCAGAAAAAGAAAAATTATCAGGGAGAAATTATCAAGTGCATTACATAATGATAAAGGTGCCAATTCTCCAAGATACATAGCAATTCTTACATAGCAATCCTTAATGTGCATATACCTAGTAATATAGCATCAAAAGCATGGGGCAAAAACTGCAAGGAGAAATAGTACTACAAGGAGAAATAGAAAAATCCATTATTATAGTTAAAGACATAACATAATCCTCTTTCAGTAATTGATAACAGCAGCAGGCAGAAAATCACTAAGAATGTAGTTGACGTGAACAACATTATTAATCAGTTTGATCTAAATGATAGTTATAAAATACTTCATCCCACAGCAGAATGCACATTTTTCTCAAGATCATATGGAACACTTACTAGAATAGACATATTTTTAGACACAAAACATACCCAAACAAGTTTAAAAGACTAGAAATCAATCAAAGTATGTTCTCAGACCACAATGGAATTAAACCGAGAATCAATAACAGAATGACAATTTAAAATCCCCAAATATTTAGATGTTTAACAACATTCTTCTAAATAATACATAGATCAAAGAAGTCATGAGAGAAATTAAAACATTATTGAACTAAATTAAAATAAAAATAGAATTCATCAAAATTTGTTGGAATCAGCAAAAGCAGTAGTTAGAGGGAAATTTATAGCATTGAATGCCCACATCAGAAAATTAGAAAAATATAAAATCAATAATCTAAAGTTTCACATTTAGATACTAGAGGAAGAAGAGCGACTTAAGCCTAAGGCACACAGAAAAAAGGAAACAATAAAATTATAGCAAAAATCAATGAAATTAAAAACTAGAAAACAATAGACAAAATTCAAAAACCAAACACTGGTTCTTTGAAAAAATCAATCAAGTTGATTTCTCCTTCATGGCTAACCAAGAAAAAAAGGGAGAACAAACAAATTACCAATATCAGAAATGAAATAGGGGTCATTACTACTGATCTGATGAACATTAAATGTTTAATAAAGGGGCCGGCCCGGTGGCGCACTGGATAGTGCGCCGCGTGGGAAGCGCGGCGGCGCCCCCGTCCGAGGGTTCGGATCCCACATACAGACCGGCTCCCGCTCACTGGCTGAGCGAGGCGCGGGAGCACCGCCGAGGCTTGCGATCCCGTTGCCGGTCCCCGGTCCGGTACGGGGGCAACACTGAGGGTTGCGATCCGTTGCCGGACTCGGAAAAAAAGACAAAAAGACAAAAATAAATAAATAAATAAATAAATAAATAAATGTTTAATAAAGGGTTACAATGAACAACTCTATGCCCACCAATTTTATACTCATACTCATATTTCATGGATAAATTACTTGAAAGACAAAAACTACAAAAACTCGTACAAAGATAAATACATAATATGAATAGGGCTATCACTATTAAAGAATATGAATCAATAATAAATAATGTTCTAAAAAAGAAATAACTGAGGACAGATTGACTTACAAATAAATCCTACCAAACATTTAAGAAAGAAATGACCAATTCTGTATTATCTCTTCCAGAAAATAAAAGTACAGGGAACACTTCTTAACTCATTATATCAGGACAGCATTACTTTAATACCAAAACCAGATAAAGACATTACAAACAAAAACAAACAAACAAAAAACTGCACACCAATGTCACTTTTGGTCATAGATGCAAAAAGCCTCAACAAAATAATAGCAATTTGAATCTAAGAATGTGTAAAAGAATTATACATCACAATCAAATAAAATCTATTGCTGTTATGTAAAACTAGATTAAATTTTTAAAATAATCATGTAATCTGTCATATCAACAGGTTAAAGAAGAAAAATCATATCATAACAATTGTTCAGCAAAAGCATTTGACAAAATCCATGATTTATACTAATTCATGGTAAACACTCTCTGCAAACTAGATGTAGAAAGAAATTTCTTTGGCTTGATGAAGAACATCTACGAACAACTCACACCTAACATACTTACAGATGAGAAGCTGGATTCCTTCCCTCAAAAATAACATAATCCCAATCTAATAATAAACTTTAAAAAAATCAAGCAAATTCCAATAAAAGAGTACCCCATAATGTACTTAACTACTACTTCAAACTGTTGAGGTCATCAAAAACAAGGAAAGTCTGAGAAACTGTCATAGCCAAGAGGAGCCCAAGGAGACACACAACAACTACCTGTAAAAAGATAAGATCTAGGAACAGCCAAAAGACAGGGTAAAAATAAGGAAATCAGAATAAACTACGAATTTTAATTAATAAAAAAAAATCTAAGGAAAAAGATAGCCAACACTTGTATGTACTAGGTACTCTTGTCTTTTACATATATTGATATTCATCAACACAACCTTATGATGTAAGACCTTTGATTATTAGGGCAGGAGGGACTTGAGCATATTTGTAGGCTAAGAAAAGAATCTAATTGAGAGCGAGAGATCACAGTGGTAGGTTACTCAGGGATGATGATCAAGAAAGGTTCTAAAGGAAGAGTCTGGAGCTTTCCTCCACGTGAAAATCACCTGAGGGGGTTTGTTAAAATCCAGACCCCCCCCCAGGCCCCACCCTCCATATCCTTATTATGTAGATGAGAGTTGGGTGTTTTAACAAGTATTCCAGGTGCTTCCAAGGCAGGTGATTCTAGGATCTTGGATAGAAAGCAATCCAGAGCTCAGATGAAGGTATTAACCTTCGAGAAAGGAAAGAGAAAATGCTGGAGGATGTGTGTGGGCCAGGAGCTGATGAGTTTTATCTGGTGGCCTCATTTCTCCATGAAACAGAAGATGACACCTCTGCCAGCAAGGAGCTATTAGTAACAGCAGGATGCTAGGAGAAAGCAGACAGGTCGGGAACAGACATAGTAGGAATTGGAGAAGACACATGAACGGGACAAGGGAAGGGATTCTTAAACAACCCTGATCCTATAAATCAAAACGGTAGAAAAGATACTTATCTCCTTGTGAGGGATGGGGAATATAACTGCCATTATTTTTCTGCACAGCCTAGAAAAGGGCGTAGGGAGAACGTAGTAGGAAATGGAAAGAAAACAGACTCCCAAAGTTAGAATCTTAGAGCCCCAACAGCACCAGGGCGCTCTGCTAGAGCACAGCATGGTGTACAAGGCTCAAGTCCTGGAGCCAGCTAGACCTCCTGGGCTCTGCCACCTGTTTAACCTCTTGATGCCCAGAATCCTCACTTGTAAAATGCAGATACAGTGGTCTCCACCTCAGGGACTCCCAGTGAGATAGTTAACATAGGTCAAATTATTAGAGCAGTACCTGGCTCCAGCGCTAAAGTGA
>NW_007737498.1:76131-78089 GCF_000696425.1 Galeopterus variegatus | reverse complement strand
CTAAAGTGAATGTTGGCTCATTCACACTCCACAAACAATACCCTGCTTGAATATTGTGCTCGAACATTTCTAAAGAGCTCTTACACCAGTAACTCAGTCTTCCTTCAACATAGATACTTTCATCCCCATTGCACTCACAAAGAAACCTAATGTAAAAGGAAAACAAGTATTTGCTTAAGTCCATACGACTGGTAAATGAGCAAACAGAACCTGGAGACCAGTTCCCCAAACTGCAGCTGCATTTCCTAAGCATCCCCTACGTGCCAGACATTGAGGAAGGTGCTTTTAACACATCAGCACCTGCTGACTGTAACCCCCGTTATCAGATGATGAAAGTGAGAATAGAGTTAAAGGCCACACAATAAAGAAGAGGGGGAACCAGGCCTAGAGAGGAAGTCACAATGCTCCAGAGCTGGCTTCCTTCTGTGATTTCCACTCCTCCATCATCCTGGTTGTCACTGTGTGCTAAGGGCCGCACTTACTAGCACCTATGACGATTCAGAGATAAACAAATCTCAGTCCCGTATGAGAGAAGCTCATGGCTTTGTGGAGAATATAAGATAAGTATAAACATCGTTGCTATACAGGGTGGAAAAAGTGCTGTGGCGGTTCAGAGGAGGGAGGCATTCCTTCCAGCTATAGGTGCCATTTGGAGGTGAGCCTTGAAGGACAGTAGGAATGCAGTGTGTGGATGGGGGCAAGGGGACAGGAACAGAGAAGGGAAAAGAGAAATGGCATGATCTCAGTGGAGAAGCAGACATAGGGAATTCCCAGAAATAGCCAATTAGTAAGCCAGTGTGCACAGCAGGCTTGTGGAAAGTAAGAATTTGAATTCTGTTTGGGGAAATTGAAGGGAATTTGAAGTCTACTCACAAGTACCAAGGAGTATGAAGCTAAAGAGTTTGAGCTTTTGTTCTATACACATGGGGAGCTATCAGAGTTTGGTTGTTTCTGTTTATTTTGCAATGCTTTTAAAATTAAACTTTTTTCTTTTGAGATAATTGAAGATTCACATGCAGCTGTAAGAAATAATACAGATAGATAGATCCCTGGTAACTTTTACTTAGTTTTCCCCCATGGTAATATTTTGCAAAACAATAGTCAATATCACAAGCAGAATATTAACATTGATATAATCCACTGATCTTTTTCAGATTTCAAACTCTTATTCAGAGTTTTACTTGTACTCATTTGTGTATGTATTTAATTTTATGAAACTTTACCATAAGTGTAGGTTTTTGTATCTACAACCACAGTCAAAATACAGAACAGTTCTATCACAAGAATCCCTCATGGTGACCTTTTATAAACACAGCCACCTTTGTTCTATGCCCCCTTCCTCAATTCTAGCCCTTGGCAACTACTAATACACAATTTTGATACTTTTGTCATTTCAAGAATGTTATATAAGTGAAATTCTACAATATATAACCTTTTGTGGTTGGCTTTTTTTTCACTCAGCATAATTCTCTTGAGATTCATACAACTTGTTGCACGAATTGCTAATTCCTTTTTTTTTTTTTTGTCCTGACTAGTATTCCATGATATGGATGTACCATAGTTTATTTTACCATTCACTTATTAGAAGACATCTGGGTTATTTTCAATATATGACTGCTATGAATTAAGCTGCTATGAATGTTTGTATACAAAATTTACACATGAAGTTGTTTGCATTTTGTGTGAACATAAGTTTTCATTTCTCTGGGATAAGTATCCAAAAGTGCAATTGCTGGGTTGCATATTTAGTTGCATGTTTAGGTTTATAACAAGGTGTTTTCTAGAGTTGTAATATTTTATGTTCCCTCAAGCAATGTTTGTTTGATTTTGTTTCTCTGCGTGCTCACCAGCTTTTGGTGTTATCACTATTTTTTATTTTTGCCTTTTTATAGGGGTGTAGCAATATCTGATTGTGTGTTTAATTCACAATTCTCTAGTGGCTATGATGCTGAAAAGCT
>NW_007737498.1:74175-75532 GCF_000696425.1 Galeopterus variegatus | reverse complement strand
TATCTGATTGTGTGTTTAATTCACAATTCTCTAGTGGCTATGATGCTGAAAAGCTTTTCTATTGATTATTTGCTTTCTGTATAACTTCTTTAGTTGAACCATCTGTTTGTGTCTTTGGACTATTTTCTAACTGGGTTTTTTACTGTTTTCAGAGTTCTTCATATATTCTAGATACTGTTTCTATGCCAAATATGTGGCTTGTAAATACTTTCTCTGAGTGGACACATTCTCTTTTCAGTATCTTTACTGGGTTTTTCATAAAGCTAAAGTTTTAAATTTTTGTGAGGCCTAATTTATCAAAATTTGCTTTTATGGATCATGCTGCTAATGTCAAATCTAAGAAGGTTTTGCCTAGCTTTAGATCCCAAGGATTTTTCCCTGACGGTATTGTGATTTTACGTTACCTTTAACTCCATTATCCACTTAAAGTTAACTTTTATAGAAAGCATGAGCTTTAGGTCGAGATTTCTTTCTTTCTTTCTTTGTCTATTGATGTGCAATTGCTCCAGCACCATTTGTTGAGAAGACTATGCTTCCTACATTGAAATGCTTTTGAACCTTTATCAAAAATCATTTGAGCATATGTGTGTGGGTCTGTTCCTGGGTTCTCTATGCTGTTCCATTTATCTATTGATTTGTATAGGTCTATGCCTCCACCACTATGACATTGTCAAAATTATTGTAGTTATGGGCCGGCCCCTAGGTTCACTCGGGAGAGTGCAGCACTGGGAGCGTAGCGTGCGCTCACTGGCTGAGCGTGGTGCGGGCGACACCAGGCCAAGGGTTGCGATCCCCTTACTGGTCACGAAAAAAGACAAAAAAAAAAAAATTATTGTAGTTATAGTGTAAGCCTTAATAACAGGTAGAGTGATTTTTTTTCTACTTTATTCTTTTTCAAGAGTATTTTAACTGTTCCAGGTACTGTCTTTCTATATAAATTTTAGAATGTTTGTCTATATCTACAACAAACCTACTGGGATTTTGACAAGAATCGCATTAAACCTATAGATGAATATGGAGAGAATTGAGATTTTTGCTAAATCGAGTCTTCTAATATATGAACATATAAAGTCTTTCCATCTGTGTAGGTTTTCTTTGATGTTTTTCTTTAGCATTTTATAATTTTCAGCATACAGATTCTTTATGTTTTGCTAAAAATAGAACCAAGTATTTCATTTTCTTGAGGGTATTGTAAATAACATTGTGTATTTAGGGCCGGCCCGGTGGCGCACTGGATAAGTGCGCCGCTTGGGAAGCACGGCGGCGCTCCCGTCCGAGGGTTCGGATCCCACATACAGACCGGTTCCCGCTCACAGGCTGAGCGAGGCGCGGGGGCAACGCCGAGGGTTGCAATCCC
>NW_007737498.1:68675-74009 GCF_000696425.1 Galeopterus variegatus | reverse complement strand
ATTAAACCTATAGATGAATATGGAGAGAATTGAGATTTTTGCTAAATCGAGTCTTCTAATATATGAACATATAAAGTCTTTCCATCTGTGTAGGTTTTCTTTGATGTTTTTCTTTAGCATTTTATAATTTTCAGCATACAGATTCTTTATGTTTTGCTAAAAATAGAACCAAGTATTTCATTTTCTTGAGGGTATTGTAAATAACATTGTGTATTTAGGGCCGGCCCGGTGGCGCACTGGATAAGTGCGCCGCTTGGGAAGCGCAGCGGCGCTCCCGTCCGAGGGTTCGGATCCCACATACAGACCGGTTCCCGCTCACAGGCTGAGCGAGGCGCGGGGGCAACGCCGAGGGTTGCAATCCCATTGCTGGTCCCCGGTCCGGTACGGGGGCAACACTGAGGGTTGCGATCCGTTGCCGGACACGGAAAAAGACAAAAGACAAAAGACAAAAAAATAAATAAATAAATAACATTGTGTATTTAATTTTGTTTCCATATGTTCCATGTTAGTATATAAAAATCTCTTTTATTTCCAACCTATGCCATTGAACGTGAAGTGAGTTTTTTTTCTCATTGCAAATAGCATATTGTTGGCTTGAGTTTCTTTTTTTTAATCCACTCTGCCAGTCTGCCTTTTAATTGGTTTATTTACTCCATTTACATTGAATGTAATTCCTGACATATTAGAGCTTAACTATGCTATTTTATTATTTGTTTTCTACTTTTCCTATTTCTTTATTCCTTTCTTTCTTTTCATCTTTGTATGGGTAATTGGAACATTTTCCAGAATTTCATCCTGATTTACATTTAGTGTTTTTGAGTATACCTCTTTTTACCAAAAATTGTGTCTCTGGGTATTGTAATATGCATTTGTCACTTAGCACAGTCTATTGACATTAGCATTTTCCCATTTTGAGTGAAGTGTAAAAGCCTTACTTCTATTTAGGTCCCTTTGCCTTCCCCATTTTAAATACTATTGTTTTATACATCAGATGTGATGATTTTCATTTTAATCATCAAATATAACTATGAAAAAGAGAAGTGGGATGCTCTGTAATACTTATCCCTATTTGCACCCGTATTGATATTCTTCTTTTCTGAAATCTCTGTCTTTCCCGTTATCTTTTCTTTTCTGTCTAGAAAACTTCCTTTAGCCATTCTTTAAGGGTAGGTTTGTTATCAACAAATTTTTAGTCTTTCTTCATTGGAAAATGTCTTTACTTCCCCTTCATTCCTGAAGGACAATTTTGTCAGATGTAGAGTTTTCAGTAGACAATTATTTTCTTTCAGTATTTGAACAATGTCATGTTACCTCCTTCTGCTCTCTGTGGTTTCAAATGCTGTCATTCAAATTAGTGTTTCTCTACAGGTAATATGTCGTTTCTTTCCAGTTGCTTTCAAGAGGTTTTATTTGTGTTAAGTTTTCAGAAGTTCAATTATTTTGTGCCTTGCTGTTATCCTGGTGGAGTTTTCTGAAGTTCAATTATTTTGTTCCTTGGGATTATCCTGCTGGAGTTCTCTCAGCTTCTTGAGACTGTAGGTTTGTGCCTTTCACCAAATTTGGAGAGTTTTCAGCCATTATTTCTTCAAATACTCATTCACAACCAGTCTTTTTCTCCTCATCTTCTGTGACTCTGATGAAACACATGTTGGAATTTTGTTTACTGTCCTATCTATCCTTGAGACTCTATTCATGTTTTTTCCAGTCTCTTTTCTTTCTGTTGTTTGGACTGAGTAAATTCTATTTCTCTGTCCCCAAATTCACTGATTCTATCCTCTGTCATCTCAACTCTACTATTGAGCCCATTCAAGAAGTAGTTAAAATTTCCATTGTTGTATTTTTCAGTTCTGTAATTTCCACTTGGATTTTTAAAGTATATTTTATTTCTTTGCTAAAATTTTCTATTTTTTTAATACAGGTTTTATTTGAACTACATAGTTGATGGAGTTTGGATGTGTTGTCCCCTCCAAAACTCATGTGGAAATTTGATCTCCAATGTGGCAGTGTTGGAAACTGATTGAGTCATGGGGGTGGATCCCTCGTGAATGGATTAGTGCTCTCCCTGGGGGAGGGGGGTTAGGGAGTGAGTTCTCGCTTTATTAGTTCCCACAAGAGCTCGTTGCTTAAAAGACCCTGGCACCTTCTCTCTCTCTCTCTCTCTCTCTCTCTCTCTCTCTCTCTCTCTCTCGCTTCCTCTGGCCATGTGATCTGCTTGTACCCACCGGCTTCCTGCCACTTTCCGCCATCAGTAGAAGCAGGCTGAGGCCCATCCCAGACGCAGCTGTCCCAGAATCATAAGCCAAATAAACCTCTTTCCTTTATAAATTACCCGGTCTCAGGTAATTCTGTTATAGCAACAAAAAAAACGGACTAAAACAATAGTTATTAAGCTTAATAGGAAGGAACACAATCATTAATCCAGAAAGACTCTCAGACATATGTGGAAAAAAATGTATCAGAGAAGTAGTATCAGAAATCTGAAAGAAATGATTCATATGAAAAGAATTAAATCAATTTCTATCTCATACCATACCCTAATTTAAGACCTGAGTATGAACAGTAAAAATTTAAAACTTTCACAGGAAAATATGGGAGACTTTGGGAAAAGGACTTCTTAAGTAAGTTATTTTACAACTGATTTTCCACAACATCAAATATACATAAAATGTTGAGTAGATAAACTGTAGGTTCATACACTTACATAATAAAATAAATGAATGTATTACAGTTACATTGAATCAACTAAGTTTAGCTGTATTAGAATAGATTAACATAAAAAAATTTTTGAACAAATTTATAGAGTGATACTGTGTAATCTAAAGTTGGAGAACATTCAAAACAATTTTATATACCAGTTATGGATATATTCATATATAATAAAGTATAGAAATGTACATGAGAAAATCATTACAAAATCCTTTTCTCTTTCATATTCAACCTCCAGTCCTTTCAACACTACCCCAGAGGTTTATCTGGAATCTCGTTGCTTTTTGCCAACATTGCTATCGTTCTAATCAAAGCCAACAGGTGGCTGCAATATGTGTCTCTCTGTGTGTGTCCCCCTATAATGTTTGGAGCACAACTGTCCCAATCCCATACTCCATGATAAGGACCCTCGACACCATGAATGCCAACAGAAGCTGAATGGTGCCCATGGCAGTTGCTGATCTATGGGACCAGACACTAGCGTGGAGGACTTGCAGGCGTACCTCTGGACCACTTCTGGGCTCGGCCAGTGTCTCACCGTCTGGTTTACCCCGCGTATTATGCAAACGGGGTCTCCTAGCCTGTGTTCCCTGGTTCCTGGTACTCACTCCCTAATCCAGAGCCTTTCCTTCTGAGCAGGGTTTCTGCCCTGCTACTGCTGCTCAGAGCATCCGATTGGTTGCTGCAGCCACCTCTGAGAGGAGCAAATTTGCCTTTTAGTTGCTTGGTTTGTGGCGCAGAGGTAAAAATTGTCTCATGCCTTTTGGGAGACCGTCCAACGCGAAGTGTAGTGGGCAAGGCAGCAAGGGCTATTGAGGAGTGGGAACCGATGAGCTCGCTGTCCGCGGAGTGGGCAAGTCTCCTTGGCACTCACAGCGGTTAACAGTGCACCCTTGGCGTGGTTGTGCAAATATCAGCAGCTTTGCATCCTGCTCCCTGGGCCCCTGGCGACCCTTCATGATCGGTAGCCATCCACACCGCCACACCCTGGATTGTGGAGTCCAACCTTTGCCCACAGTGATTGATTGGCATAAATTACACTTAGCAGTAAGAAGCTAACAATTTTTCATACAGAAACAAGAGGTTTGCTTAGCGTGTGCTCACGCGTGCATTTTAAAACTTACTAGGCTGTTCACTATTAAAGCTACTTATTCTGTAATACAGTACTCAAGAAACAGAAGTGCGGTGTGAGAGATTAAAATGGGGTGTAGGTGAGGGTGGGTGGCCACAGGGAGAGGAGGGAGACGCGCCAAGAAGCGTCCCCGCTGGCACATTCGGTCCTAAGTGGCTTGGGCTGGGCAGCGCCTGGCTCTGGTGCAGCCCGCAGGAGCTGAGACCCCTCCCCCAGCCGTAGGTGGTATGATCAGTGGCAGCGCACTGGGTTAGGTGGCGCTGCCCTGGCCAATCCCGTAGTGTGCAGAAAACACAAACTAACCTCGTCCTTCTGCCACCTGTATGCCATGGGTTTTTGTGCTGTGGTTTGTATCATAACTAAGATGTCTGTAAATGGACCTTGTAAGTTGATAACTTTTGTTTTTCCCAGGCAAGAGAATTCAAATTGTTAAAACATTGGCATTTCAGGAGGGGCGGGGGGCAAGCAGCATGATGCTTTTAAAATAAGAACTTTTATAATAAATTTAATAAGAGAAAGTGTTTTAAAAAGATAAAAATAGCCAAATGTGTTGAAAGATGCATGGCCCTTTTTTTATAACCCTGTTGCTGTGTGTTCTTTTAAACATTTCAGTGACTATAAGTGTGTAATTATATCTTTCCACTGTGTATTTAATTATTAAGAAATGTGTTTTTACAACAAAAGCTTTTACAAATTGCTATGAGTCAGATGTACTAAAGATTAAAAAACGAATATTATATAGCTGATCATTGGGGTTGGGAGCAGAGNGAAAAGCAAACCTCAGCCTTGTATTGTCTCAAAAGCCTTTCTCAAGGAGGACTGGGTATAGTGAGTGGGAAGGGAGGTGGAAGGTAAGGGGAGAAATGAGTGGTATTAGAAATTTAAGAAACTTCCTCATAAGGCAGTTTTCTTTAAAAAAAAATAACTTTTTAGCATAATTTTTTAAGTGAGAGAGTACATAAATACACATATCCTTGCTTTTGAGATTTTTCAATTTGGGGGGGGTCAAGGGAGAGGCCCGTGATTTTTCCACACTGAACAAATATCTATTGAATAATTTACATGAATTCCTTGGGACGAAGCACACTGTTGAGAGGAATCTTAAACATCTAGTTTATAGTAGCAGTAGTACAGACAGAGTTTCAAGCTGAGAGAATCCATTCAGTGGCTCCTTTAAAATAATAAGTTATTTAAATTTTTCCCTATTCACTTTTGTAGCAATTATTCACAAAAACTGGAAAATACCTGAGTGACTCGGCCATATAGCATACTATAAATTCATTTTTTAAAAGATAATGCTAGGCAAAGACTCCAATCGGGAGTAATTTCGATATTATAAGAAAATACCTTGGCTATTCTAAATGATAACTCTCCTTGAAAAATATGCTGCATTCATTGCTGCTCATGTAGATGAGCAAAGTGATTATTAAGGATCTGAGTGGCAAATACTAACCTTTAGAAAAGGAAGGATATGTTTTTCATGTTACAGACAATGC
>NW_007737498.1:62687-63860 GCF_000696425.1 Galeopterus variegatus | reverse complement strand
GTTTCACAACAGCTTTCAAATATTGCTATGAGATAGATGTACTAAACAAAACTTAAAAAAAATAAAATCTCCTATAGATTGATCATTGGGATTGGAAGCAGAGACAATTATGAAAGTGGAACTTGCTCACAAACATGTGGTAGCTGTTCCTAAGTCATTATGAAATGTTTCGGTATTCCACATTGTTTTAAAAAGTGTAACCGCTGTTAACTTAATAAAGATTTTCCTGCATGCAATCAGCTGTAAGAATGTTTTCCTTTACTGACAAACAATAATTGCTCATTGCATTAAAATTTAAATCACACCTCTTAACGTTTCTTTCAACAACTTCACACATGGATGCCCCTTCTACCTTGCAATTAGTCAGTTTGGGGAGGGAATGGTGTTGCAGGGGGTCCCTGCAATGCAGAGCTGGTTTATATCCATAACCATTCCAAGACTGACATCCAGAAGAACTCCAGGCATCTTTGAAGAGGATGGTCAGTGTGTTGGTGTGTCAGAGAAAGCAAGTTAAAAGTAAACCCCATCTTTCTCTGCTCTCAAAAGCCTTTCTCAAGGAGTACTGGATATACGGGGTGGGAAGGGAGGTGGAAGGTAAGGGGAGAAATGGGTGGGATTAGAAATTCAAGAAACGTCCTCATAAAGCAGTTTTCTTTAAAAAATAATTTATATTTGAGCATAATTTTTTGAGTGAGAGTTCATAAATACACATATCCTTGCTTTCCTGATTTTATAATTTGGGGGAAACAAGAGAAGAGGCCTGTGATTTTTGCACATTGAACAAATATCTATCAAATAATTTACATGTGTTTCCTGGAACAAAGCACACTGTTGAGAGGAATCTTAAAAAAGTATGTTATAGTAGTATAGACAGATTCTCCAGATGAGAAAATCCATTCAGTGTCTCCTTTTAAAATAATCAGTTATTTCAATTTTCCCCTATTCACTTTTGTAGCAATTATTCTCAAAAACTGGAAAAATCCTGAGTGATTCTGCCATATAGCTTTTTATGAATTCATTTTTTAAAAGATAATGCTTAGCCAAAGACTCCAATGGAGTAATTTCGGTATTATAAGAAAATACCTTGGCTATTCTAAACGATAACTCTCCTTGAAAAATGTGCTGCATTCATTGCTGCTCATGTAGATGAGCAAAGTGATTATTAAGGATTTG
>NW_007737498.1:55119-62117 GCF_000696425.1 Galeopterus variegatus | reverse complement strand
CGCGACACTGAGGGTTGCGATCCGTTGCCGGACACGAAAAAAGACAAAATGGAAAAAAAAAACAAAAGTGTCGAATATCTCATAATTTTTTGTATTCATTATATGTTGAAATGATAATATTTCAAATATATGGGTTTAAATGAAATATGTTATTAAGAATAATTTTGTTGGTTTTTTTAACCTTTTCCTTCCATTAAAATATTTCATCTTTGAAATGAATGTTGCTTTTTTTTTTCAAATGTGAGGAGAAATCAATGCATCCACACGTGAACTCAGGAAGCACCACTTCCACTGCACTTAGTATTCATTTTTTTTTTTATTGATTATACACATTTTGGAGACACTGAGTCAACTGTCAACACCTGCGTCTTTTTATCCTTGTAAATGTGGCTGTCACAAGATTTAAAATTATTTATATATGGCTCATCTTTTTGACTCCCTTTATATTACTCTCGGGCAGTGCTGATCTATAAGAGTGGATGTTGGAACCAATTTTTAAATCGAAATTGATTAAATACATTATAGAGGATCAACAATCAAGTGTTTCATAGAAATGATAACATATATTTAAACTTCATTTTCAGACATCTAAGGAAATTCATAAATTTCAAGATTAACAGAAGTGTAACAAAATCTACGGAGGTATGTTTGCACACAAATGAATTCGAATAGAACATTTATAAGTGAAATCTATAAACTAGGGCCCATAGGCTCAAAATTTGAAAACATAGATATGTCAAATTAAGTGAATTTAGGGAGTTGGTGAGAATTAACATAAATGAAAAATATTCCCACTTCACTGACACAGTATTTTTCCAGACTACTGACACTGACTCTCTAACCTGCCATCTGTTTCACTTTGCCAGACTACTGACACTGACTCTCTAACCTGCCATCTGTTTCACTTTGTGAAGTGAAAAAAGTAGAGTAAAGAAATGTAGTGTGGAGAAAAATACAATTTTAACTCAAGAGTCAATGAATTTGACTATTTGACACCAACATTGTGGGTACATGTGGGTGAGTTCATAGACGACACGTGTTCTATTGTCCAGCTTAAAGGGCGTGGCCTAGAGAAGGTCTCATGAACTCAGAATAGCACTGGGATCCCCATGTTCTGCCTCCTCCTTTCCTTTCCTTTCCCTTCTGGGAATACGTCACTCTCCATACATCCTTTCCCCAGGTAGTCTGGACAGCTTGCTCTATCCCAAACATCTTATGTAGTATCTCCTTTGCTGTTTCTTCACTGAAGGTGCTTTTCCTTCCTTTTCCTGCCCATCAAGATTTTACTCACCTTTAAGTCTGAACTCACATACCAAATACCACTGCAATGGAAGCCTTCCCTCATTTTCAGTAATTCATTCACAAACGTTATAAAGATTTGATATTGTGCTGGTCCTATACCAAGTGCTAGGGTACAGAGTCCCTGACTTCAAGAAGCTCTTAATTCTAATGAGGGACACAGGTAAGAAAACAAAACTGTACCATAGACTGTGGCAGGTGCTATGACATGGGTCCGGTCCCCACCCTGCTATCACATTGATCTTTCTAAATTGCAATTTGACTAGACTGCTGTTTTCTTAAGACCCATCATTTGTCAGACATTCTAACAAATGAGTGACACCAACATTGTGGGTACATGTGGGTGAGTTCATAGACGACACGTGTTCTATTGTCCAGCTTAAAGGGCGTGGCCTAGAGAAGGTCTCATGAACTCAGAATAGCATTGGGATCCCCATGTTCTGCCTCCTCCTTTCCTTTCCTTTCCCTTCTGGGAATACATCCCTCTCCATACACCATTTCCCAGGTAGTCTGGACAGCTTGCTCTCTCCCAAACATCCTATGTGGTATCTCCTTTGCTGTTTCTTCACTGAAGGTGCTTTTCCTTCCCTTTCCTGCCCATCAAAATTTTACTCACCTTTAAGTCTGAGCTCACATACCAAATAGCACTGCTATAGAAGGTTTCACTGGGTTTCAGTAATTCATTCACAATCCTTATAAAGACTTGACAATGTGCTGGTCCTTTAACAAGCCCCAGGTTACAGAGTCCCTGACTTCAAGAAGCTCCTAATTCTAGCAAGGAACACAGGTAAGAAAACAAAACTGTACCATACACTGTGGCAGGTGCTATGACAAGGGTCTATTCCCCACCCTGCTATCACATTGATCTTTCTAAATTGCAATTTCACTAGACTGCTGTTTTCCTAAGACCCATCATTTTTCAGATATTCTAACAAATGAGCTCAAAACCTGTCTTTTTTCTTAAGATGTTTAACTGGTTGGATGAGTCCTACCCACATTAAGCTGGTAATCTGTTTTACTCGAAGTGTACTGATTTATGTTTTTTTTTAAATTTTTTATTATTTTGTATTTTTTATTAGCATATTCATTGTTACAAATCATGCTTATGTTTTACGCCCTGATCCAGTTTCTCCCCTTTCCCCACCCCCTCTCCCATCACCCTCCCTCCTCTAATAACCATAGATTAGTCCTCTCCATCTGATAGATTAACTGTTGCTCTGCTGGGTTGTTGCCTAGATGGTCTGTCCAGTACCGAGACAGCTGTCATCAAATCCTCCTTTATTATTGGACATCAGATGCATATTCAGTTACTCTAGAGTGTGTTTTGTGGAGAGAGAGGACCTCTCTTTTTTTTTTGGTCTCCGCTGTTGACTCTCTTTGTGTACATGAAGTTGAGAGTCTGACATGCCATGTGCATGGTAGCTCTGACTGCTGCCAGAGAGACCAGCCACCTTTGCACCAATTGTGGTGACTATGGAGGGCTACCCATGTGAAAGTGTTTTCTGGTGTGCTCTACACATCAGCGCCCCAGCAGGGCCCTGAAGGTCTCCTGATTTAAATGTTAATTACATCTGTAAATAACCTTCACAGGAACATCTGCACTGGTATTTGATCAAAAAACTAGAAGCCACAGCCTAGGTAAGTTGACACACAAAATTAACCATCACAGGTAAGTGGAGAGGGTTCCCATTTACCCCACACGAAGTGACCCTTATTATTAACATCTTGCTTCACTATGGTACACTTGTTAAAATTAATGAACCAGTACTGATGCAAGAGCATTAACTGAAATACATACTTGATTCAGATTTCCCCATTTTCTTTTGTTCTAGTGTCTTTTCTCTGTCTTTTCATAGCAGCTCCCCACACTAGGCTCACAGTCTGCAAGGTCCACACAGCTCCCTTGTGGTTTGGATCGCAGGCACCCACACTGCATCACTCAGTCACTTTTCTCCTGCAGTCAGAAATTCCTCCTGATCCCCACTGCTCCTGGCTGGGGAACGGGGTGGTGGAGGTCAGATATTTTCTTCCATTCTTTATGTAGCAATCTTGAGTTTCTGATGTGTTCCAGTGCTCTTCTTTAGTTATTTCCATCCAAGTGTAGTTGCATATTTGTTGTTTTGTGTTTTGGGGAGGAACATTTTGTGAATCCTTCTAGTTGGCCATCTTGCTCCACCCTAATCACAATTCAGATTTAAACAAAAAAGGAGGAATGTTGAAGATGAAATAAACATAGGTAAAATAAAATCTTCTATTTTTCTTATTCTTAATTAATCTAATAGCAGCTAACTGTTAAAAGTAATAACAGTAAAAATGCATTAGGTGAGTATAGCATATGGATGACTGAAATGAGTAACACTAATATCATAAATTGAGGATACCATGTTATAAGGTACTGGCATACCATTCAAAGTGGTACAGTGTTATTTAAAAGTGGATTTAAATTAATTATAAATATATATGTGAAATTTTAGGGGAACTAACAAATTGCTTTTTAGTATAATTTTAAAACTATTTTTAAGTATAACTGATGGGCTAAGAGAGAAAAGAAAATGGAATTATATAAAACTCTCTCAAAGCAGAGATGATAGAAAAAGAGGGGGGAATATGAAACAAAGAAAAAGATCAATGAATAGAGAATAGATACAGACATGGCAGATATTGCACTAAATATATCTATCAATACTATTAAATTGAGTAGCATAAACTCACCAATTAGAAGACAGAGGCTGTCAGAGTAGATAAACAAGAAGACACGACTATGTACTGTTTAAAAGAACCCCATTTTAAACATTAATACACAGATAGGTTAAAAGTGAAGTGATGGAGAAGGGTATACCAAAATAACACTAACAAAATGAACTTGAAGTAGCTATTTTAATTTCAGACCAATCACAAATGACAATAAGGATAATTTCAGGGATAAATGATTAGGTAAACTTCAAAATGAAAAAGGGGCCAATTCTCCAATATACACAGCAATCCTTCAGGTGCATGCACCTAATAACACAGCATCAAAAGACACAGTGCAAAAACTAATAGAATTGCAAGAAAAAATACACCAATGCATGATTACACCCTTAGACTTTAATAGACCCTTTCAGTAGATGATAGCTCCAATAGGCAGAAAATCAGTAAGAACACAGTGGAAATGAACACCACCACTAATCAACTTGATCTAGTTGACTTGTATAATATACTTCACACAACAACAGCAAGCTCACATGGAATATTTACCCAGATGGATTACATTCCAGGCCATAAAACATACCTCCCCAAATTTAAAAGACTAGAAATCAATCAAACTGTGTTTTCAGACCTAAATAGAAGTAAACTGGGAATCAATAACGGAATGATATTAGCACATTCCTAAATATTTGAAGATTCAAGAAAGTTCATTTAAACAACCCATGGATCAAAGAAGTCACGAAAGAAACTGAAAATATATTGAGCTAAAAGAAAATGAAAATAAAACTCTAAAACTGTGTTGATGTAGTGAAAGCTGTGATCTGAGGGAAATTTACAGCACGTAACTCCCACATCGAAAAGGAAGGAAAATAAGAAATCAATAATCTAAACTTCCATCTTTAGAGGCTAGACAAAAAAAAGAGCTATTTAAGCCTAAAGCAAGCAGAAACAAAAATAATAAAAATTATAGCAAAAATGAATAAAATTAAAAACTGGGAAACAGTAGACAAAATGAACAAAATCAAAACTGGCTCTTTGAAAAGATTAATAAAGTAGGGAAACCTCTAGCCTGGCTAACCGAGAAAAAAAGAGAAAAGACACAAATTACTAATATATGAAATATAATAGGAGTCATCACTACTGATGTGAAGGACATTAAAAATTTAATAGAGAGTTGCAATGAACATCTCTCTCTGCCCAGACATATTGTGTTTCATACATAAATTCCTTGAAAGGCACATACTACAAAAACTCAGACAAGGATAATTACTCCAAATAGAGCTATAACTATTAAAGATATTAAATTAATGTCTAATAATCATCTAGAAAAGAAAACACCATGTCCAGATGCTTTTACCACTGAATTCTACGAAACAGTTAAGGAAGAGATTGTATAAATCCCTATTATCCCTTTCAGAAAACATAATTACAGGGAATGATCTCTAACTCACTGTTTCATGGCAGCATTACTTTAATACCAAAACCAGATAAAGACATTACAAGTAAGAAAAATTGGAGATCAATATCACTTCTGATCATAGAGGCAAAAATACTCAACAGAATAATAGCAATTTGAATCCAACAGTGTGTAAAAACAATGATACGTCTCAAGTAAAAAGAATTCATTGCAGATATGTACAGCTAAATTGAATTTTAAAAATATCAATGTCTTTGTTTCTCCTGTTAACGTAAGGATAAAAATAACAATGTAATCTACCATATCAATAGGTTACAGAAGAAAAGTCTTAGTATTATAACAGCTGATTCAACAAAAACTTTTGACAAAATCTGTGATTCACGATAATTCGTAAAAAAAACCCTTGGCAAACTAGGAATACAAAAGGACTTCTTCAACTTGATAAAGAACAACTACAAAAACCCCACACCTAACATCATTCTTATGGGTGACAAGCTGGATGCATTACCCCCTAAAATTGGGAACAAGGCAAGGATGTCTTCTCTCACCTCTCCCATTCAATATCATAGTAGAAGTTCTAGTGAATGCAAAGAAAAGGAAATAAGAGGTATGCAGCTTGGGAAGGGAGAAATAGAAAGGTCTGTTCATGGGTGGCATAGAAAATACCAAAATTCGATCAAAAACCTTCCTAAAAGTAATGACTATAGCAAGTCACAGGATACATGATTAATGTACAAAATCAAATGTTTTCCATTATGCAAACAATGAACAATTAAGATTTGATACTAATAACCCAATACCATTTACATTACCATCAAAATACTTAGGTGTACTTGAAATACTTTGGTATGTACAGGAATATATACAGAGAACTACAAAACTGATAAAAGAAGTCAAATGAGATCTAAACAAGTGGAGTGGGATCCTGTGTTTAGGGAGAGGAAGACGCAGTGATGTTAAGATCTCAATTATTCACGACTTGATTTATAGATTCAATGTGATCTCACTCAAAATCTCAGCAAGTTATTTAGTGGATATCAACAAACTGAAGCTAAAGTTCAAATGGTAAAGCAAAATCCAGAATAGTCCACAATACTGAAGAAGAACAAAGTTGGAAGACTTACTATATTCTGGGAATCTGATGTACAGCATGGTGGTAATGTATGTATTAATTATTTTCATTGTAATAACCAAATCATCACATTGTACACCTTGAATATAAAAAGACTTCACTGTAAAGCTATGTGACCAAGACAGCATGGTACTGGCAAAAGAATGGATACTAGAACAGTGGAACAGAATGGAGAGGCCAAAAATAAACCCGCACAAATATAGTCAACTGATCTTTCACAAAGAAGCAAAAATAGTTCAATACAGAAAGCACAGGTTTTTTAAAAAAAATTGGTGTTAAAACAATTGCGTGTCCATATGCAAAAAGAGAGAAAAAGAAAATGAATGTGGACACAGATTTTTGCTCTTCACAAAAATTAACTCAAAATGGATCATAGACATAAATGTAAACTGCAAAACGATACAGATACCTAGGAGAAAATCAGTTTCTCAAGGAATTCTTAAATACAATACCAAAAGGATG
>NW_007737498.1:50811-54417 GCF_000696425.1 Galeopterus variegatus | reverse complement strand
TCCCGTTGCCGGTCCCCGGTCCGGTACGGGGGCAGCACTGGGGGTTGCGATCCGTTGCCGGACATGGAAAAAGACAAAAGACAAAAAAAAAAAAAAAAAGAATATGAAAATGTGCTGAACATTATCTGCAATTAGAAAATTCCATGTTAAGACAATGAGGCAGCATTACACATTACCATATAAAATGGCTAAAATCCAAAGAAAATACTAAGGACTGAAAAAATTGTTGAACAATAGAAAGCTCTTATTCATTGCTGATAGAAGTGCAAAATAGTAGAGGCACTTTAGAAGATAGCGTAGCAATTTTTTATAAATCTGAAGATATTCTTACAATACAATCCATCAATTACGATCCTAGTTATTTACCCAATTGAGTTGAAAACATGTCCATAAGAAAATCTGCTATAGGGCCGGCCCGGTGGCGCACAGCTACAGTGCGCCGCTTGGGAGCATGGCGGCGCTCCAGCCGAGGGTTCGGATCCCACATACAGACCGGCCGCTCACTGGCTGAGCAAGGTGCGGGTGCAACACCGAGGGTTGCGATCCCGTAGCTGGTCCGGTCTGGTACGGGCGCGACACTGAGGGTTGCGATCCGTTGCCGGTCACGAAAAAAGACAAAAAGGAAAAAAAAAAACAAAATCTGCTATAAATGTTTCTAGTGGTTTTATTTCTGATTCTCAACAACTGGAAGCAACCAAGATGTCCTTTAACAGGTGAATGAATAAGCAAATGGTAGTACTTCTTTAAAATGGACTATTACTCAGCAATAAATAGAAATAAGCTATAAAGCCTCAAAAGGATGTTAAGGGACCTTAAATGCATACTGCTGAGTAAAAAAACCTATCTGAAACAGATACAAACTATATAATTCCAACATGTGGCATTCAGGAAAAGTCAAAGCTACGGAGGTAATAACAAGATCAGCAGTTGCCAGAGACGTGGGGGCAGCGTGGAGGGATGAATAGGGTCAAGTCCAGAAAATTTTTAGGGCAGTGAAATTATTCAGTGTGATACTGTAATCATGGACACATAACGTTATGTTTTTTCTAAACTTACACGGTTTTCCCACACAAGAGGTAACCTTAATGTGTGCAAAGTTTAGAAGGTCAGGAATGCTAGGAAAGAAAGCAGACAAGAAAAGCTAACTGGGGAATGCTAGGAAAGAAAGCAGACGAGAAATAAGTAGAAAAACAGCAAAAGAAATGTGCATAAACACTTTACTCCAGTAGATGACGATGATTCCTGTGAAGACACAGTTAACAGTTCTGAATCTGCTACACATATATACTGGGATTGAATAGTTAGGTAGATATGGCAGTAGGTGGGAACCAGGTTTCTCATTTTGGGAGTGGAAATTTTCACATCAGCCTGCAGAGGAGGCTAGAAGGATCCATATGGTTATTGGTCAGAGTTGGACACATCAGTAAGAACTCATGTTTAACATAATATAGATACACGTAGGAACAGATGGAAATATTTACAGACCTTGTGTAAACAAGGTCTGTATACACACATGTGTTTCTTTGTCCTGTCAGCAGAGAGGGCCTAAAACCAATAACCTCATGGTTGCAATGAGCATGCCAAACCTTCTATTATTTGGAAAAAACCATTTTGCTTGAAGAAATGGCTAATTCTAGGATTGGGGTTGAAGTATACAAGATGAGTCTAGAGTATCTTGTAGTGCCAGAAAGTAAGGAATTGGTAAAACAACAACTGAAACACCCAATCTACTAATGAGAGTATGTCAAAGGAATGTAGGAGTCACCTGAAAGAACTTCCAATGGTCAAAGCTGGAAAAATTTGAACAAATAATTATAATCCAATGAACTAGCATTGAATTATAACCCTAACTATAAACTAAGTATCCATAAATATATACTTATATATAAGCAATCCGGTAGCAACAAGCACACCAAACCCTTTTTATCTTTCTTTTTTTTTTTTAATACCATTGTACTTGAATAAATGGCTGATTCTAGGACTGGGGTTGAAGTATACAAGAAGAATATAGAGCATCTTGTAGTGCCAGAGAGTAATTAATTGGTAAAACAACCAAAAAGCCAAATCCACTAATGAGAGTGTGTCAAAGGAATATAGGAGTCAGCTGAAAGAATTTCCAAAAGCAAAAGCTGGAAAAATTTGAACAAATAATTATAATCCACTAAAATAGCATTGAATTATAACCCTAAGTATAAAATAAATGTATACCTATATATAAGCAATATATTAGTAAATGAGGAGAAGAGATAAATCTTCCATGCAGAAGAATTCCAAATAACTTTTTAGATTTTATGTAGATTCTCGGCCCTATAAGACATGGAGCATCAATGCCCACCCCAAAATTGGTTTGCCCATGATAACTTTCTTCCAAAGAGAACGGAAAGCAGGAAGTAGAGTCACTTCACAGTGGAGAAACTCGACAACCCCTCAACCAGGTGATGAAGATCAGCACCACCAGTCATTAATCTTGCTGGTGAGTACGTATCCTGAACGTGATGCAATGAAAATAGTACTCCACCTCTGAAATCTTCCTCCCAAGGCTTACAATCTTGTTCTAATCATAATTATTTTTTAACTCAAACAAATTCCAATAAAGGAGTACCCCACCATGTACTTAACTACCCATTCTCAAAACTGAAAAGATCATCAAAAACAACGTCTAAGAAAGTCTCATAGCCAAGAGGAGCCAATGACACACTAGTACTACACATAAAAACATAAAGTCCTGGAAAAGGAAAAGGATATAGTGTAAAAACTAAGCACATCTGAAAAAAGTACTAAACTTTACTAATTAAAAAATCTAAGATAAAAGATAGCCAATACTTGTATGTACTAGGTACTGTTGTGTACTACATATATTAATATTTATCATCACAACCTTATCATGTAAGGCCTTTGATTATTAGGAAAGCAGGGACTTAGGGCATATTTATACGCTAAGAAAAAACTTTAACTGAGAGTGAGAAATAAAAGTGGTAGGTGACTCGTAAGATGACTGATCACACAGGTTCTAAAGAAGAGTCTGGAGCTTTCGATCACATCAAAATCAATAGAGGGGGCTGGTTAAAATGCAGACACCCAGCCGCAGCCTGCGGATCTTGGTGTAGATGAGAATTGGGTGTTTTAAGAAGCATCCCAGGTGATTCCAAGGCAACTCATCCTAGGACCTCAGGTGGAAAGCAATCGAGAGCTCAGATGAAGGTATTAACCGTGGAGGAAGGAGAGAGAAAATGCTGGAGGAGGTGTGTGGGCCAGGAGCTGGTGAGTCTTATCTGGTGGCCTCATTTCTCTATGAAACAGAAGATGACACCTCTGCCAGCAAGGAGCTATTAGTAGCAGGAGGGCGCTAGGAGACAGCAGACAGGTTGGGAAGAGACATAGGAATCAGAGAAGACACATGAACGGGACAAGGGAAGGGATTCTTAAACAACCCTGATCCTATAAATCAAAACGGTAGAAAAGATACTTATCTCCTTGTGAGGGATGGGGAATATAACTGCCATTTTTTTCTGCACAGCTTAGAAAAGGAGGGTAGAGAGAATGTAGTAGGAAATGGAAAGATAACAGACTCCCAAAGTTAGACTCTTAGAGCCCCAACAGCACCAG
>NW_007737498.1:47366-48255 GCF_000696425.1 Galeopterus variegatus | reverse complement strand
CTTTTGTTCCATGAGCGTCATTCCCTTGAGATTCACACAAGTTGTTACACATGTCACTAATTCTTTGTCCTGACTAGTGTTTCATTACATGGATTTACCATAGTTTATTTTACACCAGTTTGTAGAAGGTATTTGAATGGTTTTCAGTATTTGGCTGCTATGAATTAAGCCATTATAAATATTTGTATACAAATTTGACATAAAATTTTATGCATTTTGTATAACGTAAGTTTCATTTCTCTGGGATAAATAATGAAGAGGGCAAATGCTAGGCTGTATGTTTAGATGCAGAGTAGTTTTACAACAAAGTGTTTTCTAGGGGGGCTGTACCATTTTACATTTCCACCAGCAATGTATGTGTGATTGTGTTTTCCTGAATCCTAACCAGCTTTTGGTGTTAATTTTTATTTTATCCTTTTTATAGGGATATAGCAATATCTCATCGTGTTTTTAATCCACAATACTCTAGTGGCTAATGATGTTAAAAATCTTTCCTACTGATCATTCGCTTTCTGTATATCTTCCTCAGTAAAATGTTTGTTCTTATCTTTTGACCATTTTATAACTGGATTTTTAAAAATCGTTTTGTGCATTCTTCATATATTCTAGATACTAGTCCTATAACAAATATGTGGCTTTTAAATATTTTTCCTTGATGTATACCATTTCTTTTCAGTGTCTTTACAAGGTCCTTAACAAAGCAAAAGTTTTAATTATTTGGAAGGTCTAATTTATCAAAATTTGCTTTTATGGGATCATGCCATTGGTGTCCAATCTAACATGTCTTTGTCTAGCCTTAGATGCAAAAGAGTTTGCTTTTTCCCCTAACAGTTTTAAAATTTTATATTTTACATTTAAGTCCATTATCCACTTAAAGTTCATTTTTATA
>NW_007737498.1:44610-46366 GCF_000696425.1 Galeopterus variegatus | reverse complement strand
TGATATGTTAGAGCTTAAGAATGCTGTTTGTTTTATTTGTTTTCTGGTTTTCCTGATTCTCCTTTTTTTTCTCCTTTCTCATCTTCCTATGTGGTATTGAAATATTTTTCTGAATTTACATTTAGTGTTTTTGAGTATATCTCTTTGTACCAAATCTGTGTCTCTGCAGATTATAATATGCATATGTCACATATCACAGTCTATTGGTATTAACAGTTCACCACTTTAAGTAGGAAAACCTTACTTCTACTTAGGTCCCTTTGCCTTTCTCTTTTTAAAATATTTTTCTCCTGAGTATCAGATGTTGTCACAACTTTGGTTTTAATCATCAAATGTGATTTTAAAAACTCTTGAGAAGATACACCATCATATTTATCCTTGTTTGTACACATTCTGGAATTTTTCTTTCATTCTGAAATTCTTCAATCTGTCCTCTGGTACCTTTTCTGTCTAGAAAACTTCCTTTAGCTATTTAAGGGTTGGTTTGTTAGCAACAAATGCTTAGTTTTCTTCATCTGAAAAAAAATGTCTTTATTTCCCCTTCATTCCTGAAGGACACCATGTCACACATAGAATTTACAGTTGACATTCCTTTTCTTTCAGCACTTGAACAGTGTCAAGCTGCTTCCTACTGATTTCCATGGTTTCAAATAACAAATCTGTTGTCATTCAAATTAGTGTTCCACTGTAGGTAATATGTTGTTTGTTTTTACCTCCCTCAAGAGTTTCCCTTTGTGTTCAGGTTTCAGAAGTTCAACTGTTTTTGTGTTCATGTTGATTTCCTTGGGATTATCCTGGTGGAATTCTCTCAGCTTCTTGAGACTGGAGATTTGTGTCTTAAAATAAATTTGGAGAGTTTTCAGCCATTCTTTCTTCAAATACTACCTCTCACCCAGTCTTTCTCCTCCTATGACTCTGATGATACACGTGTTAGAGTTTTGCTTGGGGTCACACTGGTCCTTGGGACTCTGTTCATTTCCCCCCAGTCTATTATCATTCTCCTGTTCACACTGAGTAGATTCTATTTCTCTGTCCTCAAGTTCACTGACTCTATCCTCTGTCCTCTCAACTCTAACATCGAGCCCATTCAGGAAGTATTTAAAAGGTCTTTTATTGCATTTTTCAGGCCTATAATTTCCACTTGGATTTTTTAAGATATTTTATTTCTTTGCTAAAATTTCCTATTGTTTTTTGTACTAGTATGTTTCAGTTGAGCAACATACTTATTAACCCTAATGGGAAGGAACAAGTCATTGATCCAGAAAGAGACTCACAGACATTCATCACAGAAATAGTTGAACAAATCTGAAAGAAATAACTCATATGAAAAAAAATTCAATTCTATTTCATACCATACCCAAATTATAAATCTAAATGTGAACAGCAAGTATTTGAAACTTTCAAAAGAAAATATGGGAAACGAGGGGAGAAAGGTTTTCTGAAATAAGTTATTTCACACCTGATTTTGGACATCACACACACACACACACACACACACACACACACACACACACATATATATATGTATGTATGTATGTATATATATGTATATATAAATATACATATAAATATTTATATATATCATACGTCCATATACCAACAGGGGCTGTTGCGGAGTGGGAAGCCATAGCCCTGTGTTATGGAGGGTCCCCTTGGCACTCACTGCAGTGAACAGAGCACTCTCGGCGTGGTCGTGCAAGCACCAGCACCTCTGCACCCTGCTCTCTGGGGGTCCCAGGAGGGCCCTTCATCGTGG
>NW_007737498.1:42138-42707 GCF_000696425.1 Galeopterus variegatus | reverse complement strand
CCTGGAGGACACAGTAGCCTGAACCATCAGTGGGTTCCACTGACAGCTGTAGCTGCCTGTTTTCAAATGCTGCCGTGTTAAGAAACAGTTTCTCTGCCTTGGCATCCTTCTGAATCTTATATGAGTGCCTCTTATTGGGACATATTTAATCGAGGATGATTTGTGTAAGGGGGTTCTTGGTCACAAAGAAGAATTTAGAAGGAGCAACGTTAGCACTGAATAAACAGTGGACAATTTTCCACAAGTGATCAGTGAACACACAGTACACATACCATGAATAAAATGAGGAACATACATGAATCTAAAATGAGGAACATGCATGAATAGTAGAAGACGGTGGTGAGTTGTTATGATGGTAAGGGCTTACAGAGGGGTGTGGGAGCAAAGGAAGGGCACTATCCCACCCTGTGGCAGCAGGACAGCTGAGTATGTGCTGCAAATCGAGGAAGACCTTGACGGTGAAGACTGTGTAGGTTAAGCTGTGAGTAACAGAAAAATATGAACTAACGGTGGCTTACACAAAATAGTTTATTTCTCTTTCATTGGCAAAGAGTTTATAGCTAGTCAGT
>NW_007737498.1:39118-40883 GCF_000696425.1 Galeopterus variegatus | reverse complement strand
TGATCTCTTATGTCTATTCCTCCCAAAAATTCACAAGTGAGAGAGAAGCATTGCATTATTACTGCATGGATGTGATTGGGAAGATGTAAGTCATTGTCACCCTACAACACTGTAACCCAAGTTAGCAGTGTTGTAAGGAGAAGGAATCTATAGCTCTTATATCTGTACTGTTCAGTACAGAGCCACCAGCCTCCTGTGACTGTCGTGCACGTGAAATGTCTCTGATCTGAAGTGAGTGTTATAAGTATAAAATCCTGTCTTAACTTAGTATTAAAAAATGTAGAATATCTCATAAATTTTTGTATTGATTATATTTTGAAATGATAGTGTTTTAAATACAGGGGTTAAATGAAACATATTAAGATTATTTTGTGTTTCATTGTACCTTTTTTTACATTAAAATATTTATCTTATCTTTAAAATGAACTTGATTTTCTTTAGCAAAACTGAGGAGAAATCAATGCATCCACACTTGACGTCAGCAAGCACCACTTCCACTGCACTTAGTGTTTTTTTTAATTGATTCCATACATTTATGGGGAACTGTGTAGACTGTCAACACCTGTGTCTTTTTATCCTTGTAAATGTGGCTGTCACAAGATTTAAAATTATTTATATATGCCTCATTTTTTGACTCACTTTATATTATTCTTGGGCAGTGCTGATCTATAAGAGTGGTTGTCTGTACCAATTTTCAGTTTGCATTTGATTCAATACAGTATACAGGATCAACAATCAAGTGTCAGAAAAATGATAGCATATGTTCAAACTGAATTGTCAGACATCTAAGGAAATTCATAAATTTCACTACAAACAGAAGTGTACCAAAATATACTAAGGTATGTTTGCACACAAATGAATTTGAATAGTACATTTGTAAGCTATATCTATAAACCTGGGCCCACAGGCCCAAAACTTGAAAACATAAATATGTCAAACTAAGTGAATTTGGGGTGTTGGTGAGAATTAATATAAATGAAAAATATTCCCACTGCACTGACACAGTATTTTTCCAGACTACTGATACTGACTCTCTAACCTGCCATCTGTTTCACTTTGTGAAGTGAAAAAAGTAGAGGAAAGAAATGTAGTGTGGAGAAAAATACAATTTTAACCAAAGAGCCATTGAATTTGACTATTTGACACCAACATTACGGGTACATGTGGGTGAGTTCATAGACAACACGTGTTCTATTGTCCAGCTTAAAGGGCGTGGCCTAGAGATGGTCTCATGAACTCAGAATAGCATTGGGATCCCCATGTTCTGCCTCCTCCTTNTGAAGCTCCAACCATCACACACACATTTTAGTTGGTCAGAGGAGGAGAAAGGAATAGCAATTGTTTTTCCTGTTATGTAAATTTTCTGGAGTTGTTGTCAGCACTTTCCTCAGACATCCATTTGTCAAACTTAGTTCATGCCCTTTCTTCCTCCAGCTTCAAGGGACTAGTCTTGATTCTGAACAGAAATATGTCCTGCCAAGTTCAGGATTTTCCTTTCTTACCATGGAAGAAGAGAGGATACATGGACACAGTTAGCAGATTCTCTCACAAGACACCTTAGAAATCTACATTATCTAATTCTGTAAACCTCATTAGCTGAAGGGACTGTTTTTCATTACAGTTCTCAGTTCAGACGCTCTCCCCTCTTTAATGCCATGGACAGGCTTCATGGAGTGGAGACCGCACCCACACAAGAGGAGATACGGCTGAATGGGTCAAGATTCTTTCCCTCCAAAGATCTCAGTTTCCTTGACCATAATACAAA
>NW_007737498.1:36432-37354 GCF_000696425.1 Galeopterus variegatus | reverse complement strand
CAATCCTTATAAAGACTTGACAATGTGCTGGTCCTTTAACAAGCCCCAGGGTACAGAGTGCTTGACTTCAAGAAGCTCTTCGTTCTAGCAAGAGACACAGGTAAGAAAACAAAACTGTAGCATAGACTGTGGCAGGTGCTATGACAAGGGTCTATTCCCCACCCTCCTATCACATTGGTCTTTCTAAACTGCAATTTCACTAGACTGCTGTTTTCTTAAGACCCATCATTTGTCAGACATTCTAACAAATGAGGTCAAAACCAGTCTTTGTTCTTAATATCATCAAGTGACCAGTCTTTGTTCTTAATATCATCAAGTGTTTGGATGCGTCCTACACTCATTAAGCTGGTAATCTGTTTTATTCGAAGTGTACTGATTTATGTTTTTATTTTTTAATTTTTTATTATATTGCATTTTTTATTAGCATATTCATTGTTACAAATCATGCTTATTTTTTATGCCCTGATCCAGTCTCTCCCCTTTCCCTACCCCCTCTCCCATCACCCTCCCCCTTCTAATAACCTTAGATTAGTCCTCTCCATCTGATAGATTAACTGTTGCTCTGCTGGGTTGTTGCCTAGATGGTCTGTCCAGTACCCGAGACAGCTGTCATCAAATCCTCCTTTATTATTGGACATCGGATGCATATTCAGTTACTCTAGAGTGCGCTTTGTGGAGAGAGAGGACCTCTCTTCTTTTTTTTTTTTTTGGTCTTCACTGTTGACTCTCTTTGTTTCCGTGTAGTTGAGAGTCTGACGTGCCATGTGCATGGTAGCCGTGACTGCTGCCATAGAGACCAGCTGCTTTTGCAGCAGTTGTGGTGACTATGGAGGGCTACCCATGTGAAAGTGATTTTTGGTATGCTCTACACATCAGCGACCCAGCGGGGCCCCGAAAGTCTACTAATTTAAATGTTAATTAC
>NW_007737498.1:34146-35337 GCF_000696425.1 Galeopterus variegatus | reverse complement strand
ATTCCTCCTGATCCCCACTGCTCCTGGCTGGGGAACGGGGTGGTGGAGGTCAGATATTTTCCTCCATTCTCTATGTAGCTATCTTGAGTTTCTGATGTGTTCCTGTGCTCTCCGTTAGTTATTTCCATCCAAGTGTAGTTGCGTATTTGTTGTTTTGTGTTTGTAGGAGAGACATTTTGTGAATCCTTCTAGTTGGTCATTTTTCTCCACCCCCAATCACAATTCAGATTTAAACAAAAAAGGAGGAATGTTGAAGATGAAATAAACATAGGTAAAATAAAATCTTCTATTTCTCTTATTCTTAATTAATCTAATAGCAGCTAACTGTTAAAAGTAATAACAGTAAAAATGCATTAGGTGATTATAGCATATGGATGACTGAAATGAGTAACACTAATATTATACATTGAGGATACCATGTTATAAGGTACTGGCATACCATGCGAAGTGGTACAGTGTTATTTAAAAGTGGATTTAAATTAATTATAAATATATATGTGAAATTTTAGGGGAACTAACAAACTGCTTTTTAGTATAATTTATAAACTATTTTTAAGTATAATTGATGTGCTATTAGAGAAAAGAAAATGGAACTATATAAAAATCTCTCCAACCAGAGATGATAGAAAAGAGGGGGGGAATATGAAACAAAGAAAAAGACCAATGAATAGAAAACAGATACAAACATGGTAGATATTGAACTAAATATATCTATCAGTACTATTAAATTGAGTAGCATAAACACATCAATTAGAAGACAGAGACTGTCAGAGAAGATAAACAAGAAGACCCAACTATGTACTGTTTATAAGAACCCCATTTTAAACATTAATACACAGATAGGTTAAAAGTGAAGTGATGGAGAAGGGTATACCAAAATAACACTAACAAAATGAACTTGAAGTAGCTATTCTAATTTCAGACCAATCACAAATGACAACAAGGATAATTTCAGGGATAAAGATCAGGTGAACTTCAAAATGATAAAGGGGCCAATTCTCCAAGATACACAGCAATCCTTCAGGTGCATGCACCTAATAACACAGCATCAAAAGACAGCGCAAAAACTAATAGAATTGCAAGAAAAAATACACCAATGCATGATTACACCCTTAGACTTTATTTTATTTTATTTTATTTTTCCTTTTTGTCTTTTTTCATGACTGGCAATGGATCGCAACCCTCAGTGTC
>NW_007737498.1:23642-33396 GCF_000696425.1 Galeopterus variegatus | reverse complement strand
TGTGGGATCCAAACCCTCGGCAGGAGCGCCGCCACGCTTCCCAAGCGGCGCACTGCAGCAGTGCGCCACCGGGCCAGCCCCACCCTTAGACTTTAATAGACCCTTTCAGTAGTTGATAGCTCCAACAGGCAGAAAATCAGTAAGAACACGGTGGAAATGAACACCACCACTAATCAACTTGATCTAGTTGACTTTAATAATATAATTCAGTCAACAACAGCAGACTCACATGGAATATTTATCCAGATGGACTACATTCCAGGCCATAAAACATACCTCCCCAAATTTAAAAGACTAGAAATCAATCAAAGTGTGTTTTCAGACCTAAATAGAAGTAAACTGGGAATCAATAACAGAATGATATTAGTACATTCCTAAACATTTGAAGATTTAACAAAGTTCATTTAAATAACACATGGATCAAAGAAATCACCAAAGAAAATGGAAATATACTGAGCTAAAAGAAAATGAAAATAGAACTCTAAAAATGTGTTGATGTAGTGAAAGCTGTGATCAGAAGGAAATTTACAGGGTTCAATTCCCACATCGAAAAGGAAGGAAAATAAGAAATCAATAATCTAAACTTCCATCTATAGCGGCTAGAGAAAAAAAGTGCCATTTAAGCCTCAAGGAAGCAGAAACAAAAATAATATTAATTATAGCAAAAATGAATAAAATTAAAAACTGGGAAACAGTAGACAAATCGAACAAAATCAAAACTGGCTCTTTGAAAAGATCAATAAAATATAGAAAACTCTAGCCTGGCTAACCAAGAAAAAAAGAGAGAAGACACAAACTACTAATATATGAAATATAATAGGAGTCATTACTACTGATGTGAAGGACATTAAAAATTTAATAGAGAGTTGCAATGAATGTCTCTCTGCCCACATACATAAATTCCTTGAAAGGCACATACTACAAAAACTCAGACAGGGTCAATTACTCCAAACAGAGCTATAACTATTAAATAAATTAAATTAATATCTAATAATCTTCTAGAAAAGAAACCACCATGTCCAGATGCTTTAACCAATGAATTCTATGAAACATTTAAGGAAGAGATTGTATCAATTCCCTATTATCCCTTTCAGAAAACATAATTGCGGGGAGTGATTTCTAACTCACTGTTTCATGGCAGCATTACTTTAATACCAAAACCACACAAAGACATTATAAGATAGGAAAATTCCAGACCAATATCACTTCTGATCATAGATGCAAAAATACACAAAAGAATAATAGCAATTTGAATCCAACAATTTGCAAAAAGAATGATACATCACGAGTAAAAAGGATTCATTGCAGATATGTATGGCTAAATTAAATTTTAAAAATTTCAATGTCGTTCTGTCCCCTATAAAGGTAAGGATGAAAATAACAATGTAATCTACTATATCAGTAGATTACAGAAGAAAAATCATAGTATTATAATAAGCGATTCAACAAAAACTTTAGACAAAATCTGTGATTCACGGTAATTCATAAGAAAAACTCTCGGCAAACTAGGAATAGAAAAGGACTTCTTCAACTTGATAAAGAACAAGTACAAAAACCCCACACCTAATATCATTCTTATGGGTGAGAAGCTGGGTGCTTTACCCCCTAAAATGGAGAAAAAGGCAAGTATGTCTTATCTCACCTCTCCCATTCAATATCATAGTAGAAGTTCTAGTGAATGAAAAAGAAAAGGAAATAAGAGGTATACAGATTGGGAAGGAAGAAATGGAATGGTCTGTTTGTGAGTGGCATAGAAAATACAAATTTTCTATCAAAAACACTTCCTCAAAGTAATGACTATAGCAAGGTCACAGGATACATGGTTAATGTACAAAATCAAATGCTTTCCATTATGCAAACAATGAACAATTAGGATTTGATACTAATAACCCAATACCATTTACATTACCATCAAAAATACTTAGGTGTACTTGAAATACTTTGGTATGTACAGGAATATATACAGAGAACTACAAAACTGATCACAGAAGTCAAATGAGATCTAAACAAGTGGAGATTGATCCTATTTTTATGGACAGGAAGACGCAGTGATGTTAAGATCTCAATTATTCACGAATTGATTTATAGATTCATCGTGATCTCAATCAAAATCTCAGCAAGTTATTTAGTGGATATCAACAAACTGAAGCTAAAGTTCACATGGAAAAGCAAAATCCAGAATAGTCCACAATACTGAAGAAGAACAAAGTTGGAAGACTTACTATATTCTGGGAATCTGATGTACAGCATGGTGGTAATGTATGTATTAATTACTTTCCTTGTAATAACCAAATCATCACATTGTACACCTTGAATCTAAAAAGACTTCACTGTAAAGCTATGTGACCAAGACAGCATGGTACTGGCAAAAGAATGGATACTAGAACAGTGGAATAGAATAGAGAGGCCATAAATAAACCCACACAAATATAGTCAACTGATCTTTGACAAAGGAGCAAAGATAGTTCAATACAGAAAGCACAGGTTTTTTTTAAAAAATGGTGTTAAAACAACTGCATGTCCATGTGCATAAAGAAAAAGAGGAAAAGAAAATTAATTTGGACACAGATTGTTAAAACAATTGCGTGTCCATATGCAAAAAGAGAGAAAAAGAAAATGAATGTGGACACAGAATTTAAGCTCTTCACAAAAATTAACTCAAAATGAATCATAGACATAAATGTAAACTGCAAAACTATACAGATACCTAGGAGAAAATCAGTTTCTCAAGGAATTCTTAAATACAATACCAAAACTGTAAACTGCAAAACGATACAGATACCTAGGAGAAAATCAGTTTCTCAAGGAATTCTTAAATACAATACCAAAAGGATGATTCATGAAAGAAGTTGTTGATGGGATGGACTTTATTACAATTAAAAACTTCTGTGAAAAAACTGTTACATGATTCATGAAAGAAGTTGTTGATGGGATGGACTTTATTACAATTAAAAACTTCTGTGAAATAGACTGTTATAAGAAAGAAAGGCAAGCCACAGAATGGCAGAAAATATTTGCAAAACACACATCTGATAAAGAACTCATATACAAAAATATCCAAAGAACTCTTAAAATTCAATAATAAGAAACAAAAAGCCCAATTAAAAATAGGCAAAATATCTGAAAAGACCCCTCACCAAAGATGATATACAGGTGCTAATAAAGCACATAAAAACATGCTGAACATTATCTGTAATTAGAAAATTCCAAGTTAAAACAATGAGGCAGCATCACACATTACCATTTAAAATAGCTAAAATCCAAAAGAAAATACTGAGTACTGAAAAAATTGTTGAAAAACAGAAAGCTCTTATTCATTGCTGATAGAAGTGCAAAATAGTAGAGCCACTTTGAAGATGGTGTGGCAATTTTTTATAAAACTGAAGATACTCTTACAATACAATCCAGAAATTATGATCCTAGCTATTTACCCAATTGAGTTGAAAATGTGTTCATATGAAAATCTGCTGTAAATATTTCTAGTGGTTTTATTTATGATTGTCAAAAACTGGAAGCAACCAAGATGTCCTTTAACAGGTGAATGGATAAGCAAATGGTAGTACTTCATTAAAATGGACTGTTACTCAGCAATAAATAGAAATAAGCTATAAAGCCTCAGAAGGATATTAAGGGACCTTAAATGCATACTGCTGAGTAAAAAAACCTATCTGAAACAGATACAAACTATATAATTCCAACATGTGGCATTCAGGAAAAGTCAAAGCTACAGAGGTAATAACAAGATCAGCAGTTGCCAGAGACGTGGGGCAGCGCGGAGGGATGAACAGGTTCAAGTCCAGAAAATTTTTAGGGCAGTGAAATTATTCAGTGTGATACTGTAATCATGGACACATAACGTTATGTTTTTTCTAAACTTACACGGTTTTCCCACACAAGAGGTAACCTTAATGTGTGCAAAGTTTAGAAGGTCAGGAATGCTAGGAAAGAAACCAGACAAGAAATAAGTAGAACAACAGCAAGAGAAATGTGCATAAACACTTTATTCCAGTAGATGACGATGATTCCTGTGAAGACACAGTTAACAGTTCTGAACCTGCTACACATATATACTGGGATTGAACAGTTAAGTAAATGTGGCAGAAGGTGGGAGCCAGATTTCTCATTTTTGGAGTGGAAATTTTCACATCGGCCTGCAGAGGAGGCTAGAAGGATCCATATGGTTATTGGTTACACTTGGACACATCAGTAAGAACTCATGTTTAACATAATATAGATACACGTAGGAACAGATGGAAATATTTACAGACCTTGTATATACAAGGTCCGGTACACACACTTCTATTTCTTTGTCTTGTAAGCAGAGAGGGCTTAAAACCAATAACCTCATGGTTGCAAAGAGCATAACAAACCTTTTATATTTTTGGAAATACCATTCTATTTGAAGAAACGGCTAATTCTAGGACTGGGGTCGAAGTATACAAGATGAGTCTAGAGTATCTTGTAGTGCCAGAAAGTAAGGAATTGGTAAAACAACAACTGAAACACCCAATCTACTAATGAGAGTATGTCAAAGGAATGTAGGAGTCACCTGAAAGAACTTCCAATGGTCAAAGCAGGAAAAATTTGAACAAATAATTATAATCCAATAAAGTACCATTGAATTATAACCCTAAATATAAAGTAAATATCCATAAATGTATACTTATATATAAGCAATATATTAATAAATTGGGAGAAGAGATAAATCTTCCATGCAGAAGAATTCCAAATAATTTTTTAAATTTTATGTAGATTCTCGGCCCTAAAAGACGTGGACCATCAATGTCCACCTCAAAAGTGGTCTGCCCATGATAACTTTCTTCCAAAGAGAACGGAAAGCAGGAAGTAGAGTCACTTCACAGTGGAGAAACTCGACAACCCCTCAACCAGGTGATGAAGATCAGCACCACCAGTCATTAATCTTGCTGGTGAGTACGTATCCTGAACGTGATGTAATGAAAATAGTACTCCACCTCTGAAATCTTCCTCCCAAGGCTTACAATCTTGTTCTAATCATAATTATTTTTTAAACTCAAACAAATTCCAATAAAGGAGTACCCCACCATGTACTTAACTACCAATTCTCAAAACTGTAAAGATCATCAAAAACAACGTCTGAGAAAGTCTCATAGCCAAGAGGAGCCGACGACACACTAGTACTACACGTAAGAAGATAATGTCCTGGAAAAGGAAAAGGATCTAGTGTAAAAACTGAGCACATCTGAAAAAACTACTAAACTTTAATACTTAAAAAATCTAAGAGAAATGTTAGCCAATACTTGTATGTATTAGGTACTGTTGTGTACTAAATATATTAATATTTATCAACACAACCTTATCATGTAAGGCCTTTGGTTATTAAGAAAGCGGGGACTTGAGTATATTTTTGGCTAAGAAAAAGTCTAATTGAGAGTGAGAGATGAAAGTGGTAGGTGACTCGGAAGATGACTGATCACACAGGTTCTAAAGAGGAGTCTGGAGCTTTCCTCCACATCAAAATCAATGGAGGGGGCTTGTTCATATGCAGATCCCCAGGAACCACCCTACAGATCCTTATTCTGTAGATGAGAATTGGGTGTTTTAAAAAGCATCCCAGGTGATTCCAAGGCAGGTGATCCTAGGGCCTCGGGTGGAAAGCAATCCAGAGCTCAGATGAAGGTATTAACCTTGGAGGAAGGAGAGAGAAAATGCAGGAGGATGTGTGTGGGCCAGGAGCTGGTGAGTTTTATCTGGTGGCCTCATTCCTCTATGAAGTCGAAGATGACACCTCTGCCAGCAGGGAGCTATTAGTAGCAGGAGGGCGCTAGGAGACAGGAGACACGTTGGGAAGAGACACAGTAGGAATCAGAGAAGACACATGAACGGGACAAGGGAAGGGATTCTTAAAAACCACTGATCCTGAAAATCAAAAAGGGTAAGAACGATCCTTAACTTCTTTTGACGGATGAGGAATATAACTGCCATTTTTTTCTCTGCACAGCTTAGAAAAGGAGGGTAGAGAGAATGTAGTAGGAAATGGAAAGATAACAGACTCCCAAAGTTAGAATCTTAGAGCCCCAACAGCACCAGGGCGCTCTGCTAGAGCGCAGCATGGTGTACAACGCTNCACCCAGCCGCAGCCTGCGGATCTTGGTGTAGATGAGAATTGGGTGTTTTAAGAAGCATCCCAGGTGATTCCAAGGCAACTCATCCTAGGACCTCAGGTGGAAAGCAATCGAGAGCTCAGATGAAGGTATTAACCGTGGAGGAAGGAGAGAGAAAATGCTGGAGGAGGTGTGTGGGCCAGGAGCTGGTGAGTCTTATCTGGTGGCCTCATTTCTCTATGAAACAGAAGATGACACCTCTGCCAGCAAGGACCTATTAGTAGCAGGAGGGCGCTAGGAGACAGCAGACAGGTTGGGAAGAGACATAGTGGGAATCAGAGAAGACACATGAATGGGACAAGGGAAGGGATTCTTAAACAACCCTGATCTTGAAAATCAAAACGGTAGAAAACATACTTATCTCCTTGTGACGGACGAGGAATATAACTGCCATTATGTTTCTGCACAGCATAGAAAAGCGGGTAAGAAGAATGTAGTAGGAAATGGAAAGAAAATAGACTCCCAAAGTTAGACTATTAGAGCCCCAACACTACCAGAGCACTCTACTAGGGCGCAGCATGGTATACAACGCTCAAGTCCTGGAGCCAGCTAGACCTCCTGGGCTCTGCCACTTGGTTCACTTCTTGATGCCCAGAATCCTCACTTGTAAAATGCAGATACAGTGGTCTCCACCTCAGGGACTCTTAGTGAGATAGTTAACATAGGTCAAATTATTAGAGCAGTACCTGGCTCCAGCGCTAAAGTGAATGTTGGCTCATTCACACTCCACAAACAATACCCTGCTTGAATATTGTGCTCTAACATTTCTAAAGAGCTCTTACACCAATAACTCAGTCTTCCTTCAACATAGACACTTTCATCCCCATTGCACTCACAAAGAAACCAAATGTAAAAGGAAAACAAGTATTTGCTTAAGTCCATACGACTGGTAAATGAGCAAACAGAACCTGGAGACCAGTTCCCCAAACTGCAGCTGCATTTCCTAAGCATCTCCTACATGCCAGACACTGAGGAAGGTGCTTTTAACACATCAGCACCTGCTGACTGTCCCCCTGTTATCATATGAGGAATTAGAGGATGGGGTTAAAGGCCAAACTTGGAGGTGGGGGAAGCAGGACTGAGAGGAAATCAGGCTGCTCCAGAGCTGCCTTCCTTCCATGACCCCCAGCACCCTCACCCTCCTGGCTGTCTCTGTGTGCTGAGTGCCTCACCTCACTTACTAGCACCTCTGAGGGACTCAGATAAACAGATCTCAGTTCCGTGCAAGAGAATCTCATGATTTTGTGGAGAATATAAGACAAGTACACATGTAGTTGCAATACAAGGTGAAAAAGTGCTGTGGGGGCTCAGAGGAGGGAGGGACTCTTTCTAGCTGGACCTGCCATTTGGAGACCAGCTTTGAGGGAGAGGAGAAATGGGGTGTATAGATGGGGGAGATGGGGACCGGGACAGAGAAGCTAGGAGGGCAGCAGAAATAGCATGAGTGAGTGAAGAAGCACACATAGGGTACTCCCCCGAGTAGCCAGTCATTAAGCCAGTGTGCACAGAAGGCTTGTGGAAGGTAAAGTTTGAAAGATAATTTGAAGCTACTTTGCAGAGAGCAAGGAGAGGAAAGGTAGAGTCTGAACTGTAATTCTGTAGTCAGTGAGAAGCCATCAGAGGGCAGCCTTCAGAATTGTGTTATTTGGGGTTTTGTTTGTTTGTTTGTTTTTGCAAGTATAATTAAAATCTTTTTTTATTTTGAGATAATTGAAGATTCACATGCAGTTGTAGGAATAATGCAGAGAGATCCCAGGTAACTTTCACTCAGTTTCCTCCATGGTAATGTCTTGCAGAACTATAGTCAATATCACAAGCAGAATATCATCAACATGGATACAGTCCATTCATCTTAATCAAACTTCCTCAGTTTTACTGATACTCATTTGCATATGTATTTAATTCTATAGAATTTTACCATAAGTGTGGGATTGTGTATCTACAACCACAGTCAGAATACAGAACAGTTCTATCACCAGAGTCCCTCATGATGCCCTTTTACATACAAGTCTCCTTCGTTCTATGCCCATTCCCTCACTCCTAACCCTTGGCAACTAGTAATATACCATTTGTATAATTTTGCCATTTAACAAGTGTTACAAAAGTAGAATCGTACACTATGTAACCCTTTGTGATTTGCTTTTGTTCCATGAACGTCATTCTGTTGAGATTCACACAAATTGTTACATATATCAATAATTCTTTGTCCTGACTAGTGTTCCGTTACATTTATCTACCATAGCTTATTTTACACCAGTCTATAGAAGGTATTTGAATGGTTTTCAGTACTTGGCTGCTATGAATTAAGGTGCTATAAATATTTGTATACAAATTTGACAGAAAATTGTCTGCATTTTGTATGAACAAAAGTTTTATTTCTCTGGGATAAATACTCAAAAGTGCAATTGCTAGGCTGTATGTTTTGATGCAGAGTAGTTTTATAACAAAGTGTTTTCCAGGGGGCTGTACCATTTTACATTTCCACCAGCAATGTATGTGTGATTGTGTTTTCCTGAATCCGAACCAGCTTTTGGTGTTGATTTTTATTTTATCCTTTTTATAGGGATATAGCAATATCTCATCGTGTTTTTAATCCACAATTCTCTAGTGGCTAATGATGTTAAAAACCTTTCTACTGGTTATTTGCTTTCTGTTTATCTTCCTCAGTGAAATGTTTGTTCATATCTTTTGACCATTTTATAACTGGATTTTTTAAAATCCTTTTGAGTGTTCTTCACTCTTCTCTATTCTAGCTAGTAGTCCTACGCCAAATATGTGGCTTGTAAATATTTTCCCTTGATGGATACTGTTTCTTTTCAGTGTCTTTACAGGGTCCTTAACAAAGCAAAAGTTTTTAATTTTTGAAAGGTATAATTTATCAAAATTTGCTTTAATGGGATCATGCCATTGGTTACCAGTATATCATGTCTTTGTCTAGCCTTAGATGCAAAAGAGTTTTTTTCCTCTAACAGTTTTATAATTTTACATTTTACATTTAAGTCCATTATCCACTTAAAGTTCATTTTTATATGAGGGGTTAATTTTAGATTGAGGTTTTTTCCTTCATGTTTGTGTTTGTCTATGGATGTCCAATTGCTCGCACACCATTTGTTGAGAAGACTATGCTTCCTTCATTGAGTCACTTTTCAACCTCTGTCAAAAATCATGTCGTCATATGTGTGTGGGTCTGTGGCTGGGTTCTCTATGCTGTCCCATTTATGTATCGATCTACATGTCCATGCCTCCACCGCTATGACACTGTGTCAGTTACTGTATGTACAGTGTAAGTCAATATCACATAGAGTTATTCTTTCCTCTTTATTCTTCTTTTTCAAGACTGTTTTAGCTGTTCTAGGTATTATGCCTTTATATAAATTTTAAAATTTGTTCATCCATATCTACAACAGGCTTACTGGGATTTTGACAAGAATTGCATTAACCTAGAGATGAATTTATAGAGAACTGAGATTTTTTACCAAATTGAGTCTTCTTCTTTTTTTTTTTTTTCCTTTTTGTCTTTTTTTACTGACCAGTAATGGGATCGCAACCCTCGGTGTCACGCCCGTACTGGGGACCAGCAACGGGATCACAACCCTCGGTGTTGCGCCCGC
>NW_007737498.1:9300-22892 GCF_000696425.1 Galeopterus variegatus | reverse complement strand
TGCCTCACCTCACTTACTAGCACCTCTGAGGGACTCAGATAAACAGATCTCAGTCCCGTCCAAGAGAATCTCGTGGCTTTCTAGAGAATATAAGACAACTACATACATAGTAGCAATACAAGGTGAAAAAGTGCTGTGGGGGCTCAGAGGAGGGAGGGATTCCTTCCAGCTGGACGTGCCATTTGGAGACCAGCTTTGACAGATAGGAGGAATGGGGTTTATAGATGGGGGAGATGGGGACTGGGACAGAGAAGCTAGGAGGGCAGCAGAAATGGCATGAGTGAGTGAAGAAGCACACATAGGGAACTCCCCCGAGTAGCCAATCATTAAGCCAGTGTGCACAGAAGGCTTGTGGAAGGTAAAATTTCAAGATAATTTGAAGCTACTTTGCAGAGAGCAAGGAGAGGAAAGGTAAAGAGTCTGAACTGTAATTCTGTAGTCAGTGAGAAGCCATCAGAGGGCAGCCTTCAGAATTGTATTACTTGAAGTTTTATTTGTTTGTTTTTGCAAGTATAGTTAAAATTTTTTTTTAGTTTGAAATAATCGAAGATTCACGTGCAGTTGTAGCAATAATGTAGAGAAATCCCAGGTAACTTTCACTCAGTTTCCTCCATGGTAATGTCTTGCAGAACTATTGTCAATATCACAAGCTGAATATCATCAACATGGATATAGTCCATTCATCTTAATCAAACTTCCTCAGGTTTACAGATACTCATTTGCATATGTATTTAATTCTATAGAATTTTACCATAAGTGTGGGATTCTGTATCTATAACCACAGTCAGAATACAGAACAGTTCTATCACCAGAGTCCCTCATGGTGCCCTTTTATATACACGTTTCCTTCGTTCTATGCTCATTCCCTCACTCCTAACCCTTGGCAACTAGTAATATACAATTTGCATAATTTTGTCATTTCAAGAATGTTAGAAAAGTGGAATCATACAGTATGTAAGCCTTTGTGATTTGCTTTTGTTCCATGAGCGTCATTCTGTTGAGATTCACAGAAGTTGTTACATATATCAATAATTCTTTGTCCTGACTAGTGTTCCATTACATGTATCTACCATAGTTTATTTTACACCAGTCTATAGAAGGTATTTGAATGTTTTTCAGTACTTGGCTGCTATGAATTAAGCCGCTATAAATATTTGTATACAAATTTGACATAATTTTATGCATTTTGTATAACGTAAGTTTCATTTCTCTGGGATAAATACTCAAGAGTGCAATTTCTAGGCTGTATGTTTTGATGCAGAGTAGTTTTATAACAAAGTGTTTTCCAGGGGGGCTGTACCATTTTACATTTCCACCAGCAATGTATGTGTGATTGTGTTTTCCTGAATCCTAACCAGCTTTTGGTGTTAATTTTTTGTTTTATCCTATTTATAGGGATATAGCAATATCTCATCGTGTTTTTAATCCACAATTCTCTAGTGTCGAATGATGTTAAAAACCTTTTTACTGGTTATTTGCTTTCTGTATATCTTCCTCAGTGAAATGTTTGTTCATATCTTTTGACCATTTTATAACTGGATTTTAAAAAATCCTTTTGAGTGTTCTTCATATATTCTTGCTAGTAGTCCTATGCCAAATATGTGGCTTGTATATATTTTCCCTTGATGGATACCATTTCTTTTCAGTGTCTTTACAGGGTCCTTAACAAAGGAAAAGTTTTTAATTTTTGGAACGTCTAATTTATCTAAATTTACCTTTATGGGTCATTATAAATATTTGTATACAAATTTGACATAAAATTTTATGCATTTTGTATAACGTAAGTTTCATTTCTCTGGGATAAATAATGAAGAGGGCAAATGCTAGGCTGTATGTTTAGATGCAGAGTAGTTTTACAACAAAGTGTTTTCTAGGGGGGCTGTACCATTTTACATTTCCACCAGCAATGTATGTGTGATTGTGTTTTCCTGAATCCTAACCAGCTTTTGGTGTTAATTTTTATTTTATCCTTTTTATAGGGATATAGCAATATCTCATCGTGTTTTTAATCCACAATACTCTAGTGGCTAATGATGTTAAAAATCTTTCCTACTGATCATTCGCTTTCTGTATATCTTCCTCAGTAAAATGTTTGTTCTTATCTTTTGACCATTTTATAACTGGATTTTTAAAAATCCTTTTGTGCATTCTTCATATATTCTAGATACTAGTCCTATAACAAATATGTGGCTTTTAAATATTTTTCCTTGATGTATACCATTTCTTTTCAGTGTCTTTACAAGGTCCTTAACAAAGCAAAAGTTTTAATTATTTGGAAGGTCTAATTTATCAAAATTTGCTTTTATGGGATCATGCCATTGATGTCTAGTCTAACATGTCTTTGTCTAGCCTTGGATGCAAAAGACTTTGTTTTTCCTCTAACAGTTTTATAATTTTATATTTTACATTTAAGTCCATTATCCACTTAAAGTTCATTTTTATACGAGGGGTTAATTTTAGATTGAGGTTTTTTCCTTCATGTTTGTGTTTGTCTATGGATGTCCAATTGCTCCCGCACATTTGTTGAGAAGACTATGCTTCCTGCATTGAGTCACTTTTCAACCTCTGTCAAAAATCATGTCATCATATGTGCGAGGGTCTGTGCCTGGGTTCTCAATGCTGTCCCATTTATGTATCGATCTACATGTCCATGCCTCCACCGCTATGACACTGTGTCAGTTACTGTATGTACAGTGTAAGTCAATATCACATAGAGTTATTCTTTCCTCTTTATTCTTTTTCAAGACTGTTTTATCTCTTCTAGGTATTGTGCCTTTCTATAGAAATTTTAAAATTAGTTCATCTCTATCTAAAAAAGACTTACTGGGATTTTGACAAGAATTGCATTAACCTAGAGATGAATTTAGAGAGAACTGAGATTTTTTACCAAATTGAGTCTTCTAATATATGAACATATGAAGTCTTTCCATCTGTGTAGGTTTTCTTTGATATTTTTTTCCTTTATCATTTTATAATCTTCAGCATATAGATTCTTTGTGTTTTGTTAAGCCCATACCNGCATTGAGTCACTTTTCAACCTCTGTCAAAAATCATGTCGTCATATGTGTGTGGGTCTGTGCCTGGGTTCTCTATGCTGTCTCATTTATGTATCGATCTACATGTCTATGCCTCCACCGCTATGACACTTTGACAGTTCCTATATCTACAGTGTAATCAATATCACATAGAGTTATTCTTTCCTCTTTATTCTTTTTCAAGACTGTTTTAGCTGTTCTAGGTATTATGTCTTTCTATATAAATTTTAAAATTAGTTCATCTATATCTACAACAGGCTTACTGGGATTTTGACAAGAATTGCATTAACCTATAGATGAACTTAGAGAGAACTGAGATTTTTTACCAAATTGAGTCTTCTAATATATGAACATATGAAGTCTTTCCATCTGTGTAGGTTTTCTTTGATATTTTTTTCCTTTAGCATTTTATAATCTTCAGCATATAGATTCTTTGTGTTGTGTTAATCCCATACATAAGTATTTCATTTTCTTGAGAGTTATTGTAAATAACATGATTTAAATATTGATTCCATAATTTCTGTGTTAATATATGAAAATCTCCTTTTACTTTCAACCCATTTCCTTAAATGTGAAGTGAGTTTCTTCTCACTCCAAATAGCATATCCTTGGCTTACATTTTTTAAAATCCACTCTGCCGATGTGCTTTTCAATTGCTGTATTCACACCACTTACACCAGAAAACAAATTATAAAATAATGTACCTAGGCTCTAACACTCTATCATATCACGAATTACATTCAGTGTAATGAATACACTCATTGCGTGAATACATTGAATGCAATTCCTGATATGTTAGAGCTTAAGAATGCTGTTTTTTTTATTTGTTTTCTGGTTTTCCTGATTCTCTTTTTTTTTCTCCTTTCTCATCTTCCTATGTGGTATTGGAATATTTTTCAGAAATTACATTTAGTGTTTTTGAGTATATCTCTTTGTACCAAATCTGTGTCTCTGCAGATTATAATATGCATATGTCACGTATCACAGTCTATTGGTATCAACATTTCACCACTTAAGTAGGAAAACCTTACTTCTATTTAGGTCCCTTTGCCTTTCTCTTCTTAAAATATTTTTGTCCTGAGTATCAGATGTTGTCACGACTTTGGTTTTAATCATCAAATCTGATTTTAAAAACTCTTGAGAAGATACACCATCATATTTATACTTGTTTGTACACATTCTGGAATTTTTCTTTCATTCTGAAATTCCTCAATCTGTCCTCTGGTACCGTTTCTGTCTAGAAAACTTCCTTTAGTTATTTAAGGGTTGGTTTGTTAGCAACAAATGCTTAGTTTTCTTCATCTGAAAAAAATGTCTTTATTTCCCCTTCATTCTTGAAGGACACCATGTCACACATAGAATTTACAGTTGACATTCCTTTTCTTTCAGCACTTGAACAATGTCAAGCTGCTTCCTACTGATTTCCATGGTTTCAAATGACAAATCTGTTGTCATTCAAATTAGTGTTCCACTATGGGTAATATGTTGTTTCTTTTTACCTCCCTCAAGAGTTTCCCTTGGTGTTCAGGTTTCAGAAGTTCAACTGTTTTTTGTGTTCATCTTTATTTCCTTGGGATTATCCTGGTGGAATTCTCTCAGCTTCTTGAGACTGGAGATTTGTGTCTTACACCAAATTTGGAGAGTTTTCAGCCACTCTTTCTTCAAATACTACCTCACACCCAGTCTTTCTCCTCCTATGACTCTGATGATACAGGTGTTAGAGTTTTGCTTGGGGTCACACTGGTCCTTGGGACTCTGTTCATTTCCCCCAGTCTATTATCATTCTCCTGTTCACACTGAGTAGATTCTATTTCTCTGTCCTCAAGTTCACTGAGTCTATCCTCTGTCCTCTCAACTCTAACATCGAGCCCATTCAGGAAGTATTTAAAAGGTCTATTATTATATTTTTCGGGCCTATAATTTACCCTGGATGTTTTAAATATATTTTATTTCTTTGCTAAAATTTTCTATTGATTTTTGTACCAGTATGTTTCAGTTGAGCAACATAATTATTAACTCTAAAGGGAAGGAACAGAGTCATTAATCCATAAACAGACTCACAGACATACATCACAGAAGTAGTTTAACAAATCTGAAAGAAAGAACTCATATGAAAAAAAATTAATTTCTATTTCATACCATACCCAAGTTTTAAATATAAATGTGAACAGCAATTATATAAAACTTTCAGAAGAAAATATGGGAGACTTGGGGAGGAAGGATTTCTGAAGTAAGTTATTTGACAGCTGATTTTGGACATCACACACACACACATACACATATATATATATACATATATATATACGTATATATATATCATACGTCCATATACCATCAGGGACTGTTGCGGAGTGGGAAGCCATAGCCCTGTGTTATGGGGGGTCCCCTTGGCACTCACTGCAGTGAACAGAGCACTCTCGGCGTGGTCGTGCAAGCACCAGCACCTCTGCACCCTGCTCTCTGGGGGTCCCAGGAGGGCCCTTCATCGTGGTCGACTCAGCCACCAAGAAGGAAACCGTGGAGGACCTGAAGCCCTTCTAAGAGCTGGTCCGCGAGATCAAAGGCAGCAATCTGCGTGTGTGTCCTGTCGTGCTGGTGGCAAATCGAGATCGTTAGCCCCGAACTGCCACACGCCAGAGTCCAANCTCTGTCCTCTCAACTCTAACATCGAGCCCATTCAGGAAGTATTTAAAATGTCTATTATTGCATTTTTCAGGCCTATAATTTCCACTTGGATTTTTTAATATATTTTATTTCTTTACTAAAATTTTCTATTATTTTTTGTACCAGTATGTTTCAGTTGAGCAACATACTTATTAAGCCTAATGGGAAAGAACAGAATCATTAATCCAGGAACAGACTTATGGACATATAGCACAGAAGTAGTTTAACAAATCTGAAAGAAGTAGCTCATATGAAAAAAAATTAATTTCTATTTCATACCATACCCAAGTTTTAAATCACAATGAGAAGTTCAAGTATTTAAAACTTTCACAGGAAAATATGAGAGTCTTGGGGAGAAAGGATTTCTGAAATAAGTTATTTCACAGCTGATTTTGGACATCACAAACAGACACACATACACACACATATAAGTACACGTGTACACATATATACGTGTATACATATATACGTATATAAAAATATACGTATATATATGTATATATATACATATACGTGTGTGTGTGTGTGTGTGTGTGTGTGTGTGTGTATCTCATACCTCCATATACCATTAGGGGCTGTTGCAGAGTGGGAAGTGTTGCGGAGTGGGAAGCCATAGCCCTGTGTTATGGGGGGTCCCCTTGGCACTCACTGCAGTGAACAGAGCACTCTCGGCGTGGTCGTGCAAGCACCAGCACCTCTGCACCCTGCTCTCTGGGGGTCCCAGGAGGGCCCTTCATCGTGGGCGACTCAGCCACCAAGAAGGAAACCCTGGAGGACCTGAAGCCCTTCTAAGAGCTGGTCCGCGAGATCAAAGGCAGCAATCTGCGTGTGTGCCCTGTCGTGCTGGTGGCAAATCGAGATCGTTAGCCCCGAACTGCCACACGCCAGAGTCCAACCCTTGCCCGCAGTGAGTGCTGGAAAGCTCACGTGGCAGTGGGAAGCTAAGGATTTTTAATACGTAAGAAAGAGAAAGGTTTGGTAAATGTGGTGCGTTGCCGCGCGTTGCCGCGCACGCACTTACAATTCAATACACTGTCCCTATTCCATCTCCTTGTTCTGTAAGACAGTGCTCGGGCAATGACAGTAGAACAATGCGGTGGCAGAGAAAATTAAAGTGGTGTGTTGGAGACAGCGGGTGGCCATGGGGACACAGAGGTAAGACGCCCAAAAGCTTCCCGTCCGACACTTTCCGTGCAGTCCGCCGGGCTCGCTGAGCGGGGGGCGGGGGACCTGTCTGAGACCACTCCCTCAGGCCCTAGGTGACCTGCGCAGTGACGAGCACTGAGGGCTGGCGCCGCCCCGCCTCTCCAGGGGCTGCCTTCCACTGTGCTGGGCATCTCGCCTGCAGACCTTGCCACCACCACTACCAGAGACAGCCTCCTGCTCTCCTGCATTCCTGACCTTACAGCTTGAACCAGCCAGGCGGCAGCGCGCTCCAATGCCTACCTGGCATTCAGTCCCCGACTCTGGTGAGTGCTCCCCACCTATTTCTCCTCCGCTGTTCTGCTTCTCCATTTAAAATCTTCACTTTACAGATAAGGAAAGAAGCTTCAGGTGTTTCTTGAAAGATGAGGGTTAAATGATTTAAAGAGAGAGAAAAAGAGGCTCGACCCGTGCAATCTCTACCGCACAAAGCCAACCTTCGGGTCTGCTCTGTAGCCCCTGCCGGTGCCTGCACCTAGTCCACCTGGGGACCCCATCCTGAAAAAGCGTGTGTCCTCCCTAACAGGCTGCTCCACTTGCCTGGAAATGTCCTTCCTGGTGTGTGGACGCCCCTTAGCATCACAGGGGACCAGCTGCCAGGCAGACACTCTGACAACGTTGCAGGTTACAACTCTCATCTCTCCTGTCTCTTCCTTCCTAGGCATCTCCTACTGCCGCCTGAGTCCGGGAGAAGTTGGGCAGGAGTCTCCCCGCCGATTCCCCAAAATGGGCAACGCTTGCCTTCGCTTCAAGGAAAGGCTGATGCAGCGGCTGCGACCCCAGCCCCCCCTGCTTGTTTTCCGTAACTTCATGTCCCACACGAGGAGCAAAGATTTTCGCGTGGTGCTGCTCGGCCCCGCCGGCGTGGGCAAGAGTGCGCTGGTGCAGAGGCGGGTGCGCGGCACTTTCCGAGACACCTACCTGCCCACCATTGAAGATACCTACCGCCAGGTGCAGGGCTGCAACCACGCCATGGGTGCCCTGCACATCACCGACACCACTGGCGGCCACCGCTACCCAGATCTGCTGCGCCTTGCCATTTCCAAGGGCCATGCCTTCGTCCTGGTCTACTCAGTCACCAAGAAGGAAACCCTGGAGCAGCTGAAGCCCTTCTATGAGCTGATCCGCGCGATCAAAGGCAGCGATCTGCATAAGTGTCCTATTGTGCTGGTGGGCAACAAGAGAGATGACAGGTACCACAGGGAGCTGACCCTCAAAGATGGTGCTGCTCGTGCGCGGGAGTGGAATTGCGCTTTCCTGGAGACGTCGGCCAAGTTGGATGTCAACGTGCAAGAGCTGTTCTACATGCTGCTGAACCACGAGAACCCTGATGCCTGCCCCGAGAGTCCTGAGAAGAAATCCCAGAAGCCCAAGGCCACCGAGAAGCTGCTTGGCAAGTGCATCATCATGTAAGCCCAGGGTGGTAAAAGCCGACGGTATCCTGTAGTGTGCAGAAAACAGAGAGCAATCCCGTCCTTCTGTCACCTGTACTGACTGATAATTGTGATGTGAATTGGGGTATAACATCTAGATGTCCATACATGTGCCTTGTATGTTGATAACTTTTAGTTCTCTCAGGCAAGACAACTCAGATGGTTAAAACATTAGCATTTGTGGAAAAGAGGAGAAAAGGAGCATGATGCATTTAAAATAAGACCTTTAACATAAATTTAGAAAGAGAAACGTTTTAGAAAGAATAAAATACAAAAATATTTTGAAAGATGCCACAGCCCTTTTGTAACCCTTGTTTTGTGTATTATTTGTAAACATGTCAATTTTTGTAAATGTGTTGTCATACCTTTCCACTGTGTATTTATTGTTAAAAAATTTGTTTCACAACAGCTTTCAAATATTGCTATGAGATAGATGTGCTAAACAAAACTTAAAAAATAAATGTCATATAGATTGATCATTGGGATTAGAAGCAGAGACAATTATGAAAGTGGAACTTGCTCAGGAAGATGTGGTAACTGTTCCTAAGTCAACAAAAATGTTCGGGTATTCCACATAGTTTTAAAAAGTGTAACCGGTTCTTGAATTAATAAAGCTTTTCCTACATGCAATCAGCTGTAAGAATGTTTTTCTTTCCTGACAATAAAAAGAATTTGCTCATTGAATTAAAATTTAAACCACATCTGTTAAGGTTTCTTTCGACAACTTCACACATGGATGCCTCTTCCCTCTTGCAATTAATCAGTGGGGGGAGGGAATGGTGTTGAAGGGGGTCCCTGCAATGCAGAGCTGGTTTATATCCATAACCTTCCTGAGACTGACATCCAGAAGAACTCCAGGCATCTCTGAAGAGGATGGTCAGTGTGTTGGTTTGTCAGAGAATGCAAGTTAAAAGTAAACCCCAGTGTGTTGGTTTGTCAGAGAATGCAAGTTAAAAGTAAACCCCATCTTTCTGTTGTCTCAAAAGCCTTTCTCAAGGAGTACTGGATATACAGGGTGGGAAGGGAGGTGGAAGGTAAGGGGAGAAATGGGTGGGATTAGAAATTCAAGAAACTTCCTCATAAAGCAGTTTTCCTTAAAAAAATTTATTTTTGAGAATCATTTTTAGAGTGAGAGAGTACAAAAATACACATATCCTAGCTTTTCAGATTTTTTAATTTGGGGTAAGTCAAGGGAAGAGGCCTGTGATTTTTGCTCATTGAACAAATATCTATTGAATAATTTACATGTGTTTCCTGGAACGAAGCACACTGTGGAGAGGAATCTTAAAAAACTATGTTATAGTATAGACAGATTTTCCAGCTGAGAAAATCCATTCAGTGGCTCCTTTTAAAATAATCAGTTATTTCAATTTTCCCCTATTTCCTTTTGTAGCAGTTATTCTCAGAAACTGGAAAATACCTGAGTGACTCTGCCATATACCATTTTATGAATTTATTTTTTAAAAGACAATGCTTCGCCAAAGACTCCAATGGAGTAATTTCGATATTATAAGAAAATACCTTGGCTATTTTAAATGATAATTCTCCTAGAAAAATGTGCTGCATTCATTGCTGCTCATGTAGATGAGCAAAGTGATTATTAAGGATTTGAGTGGCAAATACTAACCTTTACAAAGGGAAGGACATGTTTTTCATGTTACAGACAATGCTTAGTAAAAAAGTAAAAATATTTTAAGACAGCAAATATTTATATAGTCTGTCTACATGCCAGTGTTTCTATATTATAGAAAACATATGAGTCTTCCATGTTCTATGTCATTTAATCAAACAATCCAAGNACCTGCCCACCATTGAAGATACCTACCGCCAGGTGCAGGGCTGCAACCACGCCATGGGTGCCCTGCACATCACCGACACCACTGGCGGCCACCGCTACCCAGATCTGCAGCGCCTTGCCATTTCCAGGGGCCATGCCTTCGTCCTGGTCTACTCAGTCACCAAGAAGGAAACCCTGGAGCAACTGAAGCCCTTCTATGAGCTGATCCGCAAGATCAAAGGCAGCGATCTGCATAAGTGTCCTATCGTGCTGGTGGGCAACAAGAGAGATGACAGGTACCACAGGGAGCTGACCCTCAAAGATGGTGCTGCCCGTGCGCTCGAGTGGAATTGCGCTTTCCTGGAGACGTCGGCCAAGTTGGATGTCAACGTGCAAGAGCTGTTCTACATGCTGCTGAACCACGAGAACCCTGACGCCTGCCCCGAGAGTCCTGAGAAGAAATCCCAGAAGCCCAAGACCACCGAGAAGCGGCTTGGCAAGTGCATCATCATGTAAGCCCAGAGTGGTAAAAGCCGACGGTATCCTGTAGTGTGCAGAAAACACAGAGTAATCCCGTCCTTCCGTCACCTATACTGACTGATAATTGTGCTGTGAATTGGGCTATAACATCCAGATGTCCATACATGTGCCTTGTATGTTGATAACTTTTATTTCTCTCAGGCAGGACAATTCAGATGGTTAAAGCATTAGCATTCGTGGAAAAGAGGAGAAAAGGAGCACGATGCATTTAAAGTAAGACTTTGTACATAAATTTAGAAAGAGAAACGTTTTAGAAAGAATAAAATACAAAAATGTTTTGAAAGATACCACAGCCCTTTTGTAACCCTTGTATTGTGTATTATTTATAAACATGTCAATTTTTGTAAATGTGTTTTCATATCCTTCCACTGTGTATTTATTGTTAAAAAATGTGTTTCACAGCAGCTTTCAAATATTGCTATGAGATAGATGTACTAAACAAAACTTAAGAAAAATAAATCCCCTATAGATTGATCATTGGGATTGGAAGCGGAGACAATTATGAAAGTGGAACTTGCTCACAAACATGTGGTAGCTGTTCCTAAGTCATTATGAAATGTTTCGGTATTCCACATTGTTTTAAAAAGTGTAACCGCTGTTAACTTAATAAAGATTTTCCTGCATGCAATCAGCTGTAAGAATGTTTTTCTTTACTGACAATAAACAATAATTGCTCATTGCATTAAAATTTAAATCACACCTGTTAAGGCTTCTTTCGACAACTTCACACATGGATGCCCCTTCCCCCTTGCAATTAGTCAGTGGGGGGAGGGAATGGTTTTGCAGGGGGTCCCTGCAATGCAGAGCTGGTTTATATCCATAATCTTCCCAAGACTGACATCCAGAAGAACTCCAGGCATCTCTGAAAAGGATGGTCAGTGTGTTGGTGTGTCAGAGAAAGCAAGTTAAAAGTAAACCTCATCTTTCTGTTGTCTCAAAAGCCTTTCTCAAGGAGTACTGGATATACAGGGTGGGAAGGGAGGTGGAAGGTAAGGGGAGAAATGGGTGGGATTAGAAATTCAAGAAACTTCCTCATAAAGCAGTTTTCTTTAAAAAGTAATTTTATATTTGAGCATAATATTTTGAGTCAGAGAGTACATAAATACACATATCCTTGCTTTTGAGTATATTTCAATTCACGGGAAATCAATGGGAGAGCCCCATGATTTTTGCACATTTAACAAATATCTATTGAATAATTTACATTTGTTTCCTGGAACGAAGCACACTGTTGAGAGGAATCTTAAAAAACTATGTTATAGTAGTATAGACAGATTTTCCAGCTGAGAAAATCCATACAGTGGCTTCTTTCAAAATAATCAGTTATTTCAATTTTCCCCTATTCACTTTTGTAGCAATTATTCTCAAAAACTGGAAAATACCTGAGTGACTCTGCCATATAGCTCTCTATGAATTCATTTTTTAAAAGACAATGCTTAGCCAAAGGCTCCAATGGAGTAATTTCTAAATTATAAGAAAATACCTTGGCTATTTTAAACGATAATTTTCCTTGAAAAATGTGCTGCATTCATTGCTGCTTTGGAAAGGGAAGGACATGTTTTTCATGTTACAGACAATGCTTAGTAAAAAAATAAAAATATTATAAGACAGCAAATATTTATATAGTCTGTCTACATGCCAATGTTTCTATAGTGTAGAAAACATATTAGTCTTCCCACATGCCAGTGTTCTATATTATATTATTTGATCCTCAATCCAAGGAAGTGGACACTGTCATGCCTGTTGTGCAGATGAGAACACTGATAATTGTCACAAAACTGGTAAGTGGCAGAGCCAGTATCTGAATCAAAGCTTTTGCTCCAGAGTTGGTGCTCTCAACCACTACAGATGACTAGTCAGAGGACCGATGAGCTGCCTTCTCTGTTCTCCATTCATATTACACAGAGGTAGAAATGACGCTTCTCAGAGCCTCTCTAGGCGTCTGGATGGGGAGGCAAAGATGAGATCTAAGTAATTTCATTCAAAGGACATTTATTAAGGACCTAAAACATGTCAGGCACTGTGTGTGGGGCTGGGCAAAGATAAGCAAGAAACAGTGTCAGGAAGCGCACAGACAAGATGGAATATTGGATGAAGTGAGGGACTGTCTTCATGTCCATTACTGTTCTAGCTACTTTTGAGTTATGGCATGATATAGGTGATCTATCAATTAGGGTTTAGTCAGGAAAATTATAGCAACTCTCAACATTTGCAGTCTAGACCAATTTAGTTCAAGGAACTAAAGTCTTACACAGCTCTTTGCAGGTCTAGGGAACAACAGTCACGAGGCTGCTTGAGAAAATCCTGGAGGACACAGTAGCCTGAACCATCAGTGGGTCCACTGACAGCTGTAGCTGCCTGTTCTCAAATGCTGCCATGTTAAGAAACGGTTTCTCTGCCTTGGCATCCTTCTGAATCTTATATGAGTGCCTCTTATTGGGACATATTTAATCCAGGATGATTTGTGTAAGGGGGTTCTTGGTCACAAAGAAGAATTTAGAAGGAGCAACGTTAGCACTGAATAAACAGTGGACAATTTTCCACAAGTGATCAGTGAACACACAGTACACATACCATGAATAAAATGAGGAACATACATGAATAGTAGAAGACGGTGGTGAGTTGTTGTGATGGTAAGGGCTTACAGAGGGCTGTGGGAGCAAAGGAAGGGCACTATCCCACCCTGTGGCAGCAGGACAGCCGAGTATGTGCTGCAAATCAAGGAAGACCTTGACGGTGAAGACTGTGTGGGTTAAGCTGTGAGTAACAGAAAAATCTGAACTAACGGTGGCTTACACAAAATAGTTTATTTCTCTTTCATAGGCAAAGAGTTTATAGCTAGTCAGTGCAGAGCCAGCATGGTGCTCCAAAGTGTTAGGGGCCCAGACCCCTTCCATCTTATTTCCCAACCCACTTTGCTTTCATGACTCGACCTGGTTG
>NW_007737498.1:1169-8802 GCF_000696425.1 Galeopterus variegatus | reverse complement strand
GCATCACTCAGTCACTTTTCTCCTGCAGTCAGAAATTCCTCCTGCTCCCCACTGCTCCTGGCTGGGGAATGGGGTGGTGGAGGTCAGATATTTTCTTCCATTCTCTATGTAGCTATCTTGAGTTTCTGCATTAACTAGCATTCCTGTTCCTCCTTTGATGTGTTCCAGTGCTCTCCTTTAGTTATTTTCATCAAAGTGTAGTTGTGTATTTGTTGTTTTGTGTTTGTGGGAGAGACATTTTGTGAATCCTTCTAGTTGGCCATCTTGTTCCACCCCCAATCACAATTCAGATTTAAATAAAAAAGGAGGAAAGTTGACGATGAAATAATGTAGATAAAATAAAATCTATTTTTCTTATTCTTAATTGATCTAATAGCTAACTGTAAAATGTAATAACAGTAAAAATACATTAGTTGATTATAGCATATGGATGAATGAAATGAATAACACTAGTATTATAAATTGAGGATACCATGTTATAAGGTACCTGTATACCATGTGAAGTGGTATAGTGCTACTGAAAAGTTGATTTAAATTAATTATATATAGCAAATTCTAGGACACCTACTAAACTGATTATAATTATACTTTAAAAAATATTTTTAAGTATAACTGATGTGCTAAGAGAGAAAAGAAAATGGAATCATATTTTATATTCTCAAACCAGAGATGATAGAAAAAGAGTGGGGAAATAGGAAACAAAGAAAAAGATGAATGAATAGAAAACAGTTACAAACATGGTAGATATTGAACCAAATATATCTATCAGTAACATTTAATGTGAGTTGCATAAACACACCAGTTAAAAACAGGGGCTGTCAGAGTAGATAAACAAGAAGACCTAACTATATACTGTTTAAAAGATCCCCATTTTAAATATTAAGACAAAGATAGGTTAAAAGTAAAGTGATGGGGCCAGCCCGGTGGTGCACTCGGTAGAGTGCAGCACTTGGGAGCGCGGTGGCGCTCCCACCAAGGGTTCAGATCCCATATAGAGACCGGTCTGCTCACTGGTTGAGTGCAGTGTGGGCGCGACACCGAGGGTTGCGATCCTGTTGCCGGTCGCGGTGTGGGCATGACACCGAGGGTTGCGATCCCATTACCGGTCACGAAAAAAGACAAAAAGAAAAAAAAAAAAGTAAAGTGATGGAGAAGGGTATACCATAACAACACTAAGGAAGAGAAACTTGAAGTAGCTATTTTAATTTCAGACCAATCAGAAATGACAACAAAGAAAATTTCAGGGATAAATTATCAGGTGCATTTCATAGTGATAAAGGGGCCAATTGTCCAAGGTACATAGCAATACTTCCCGTGCATGAACCTAGAAACAGAGCATCAAATGCACATGAGGCAAAAACTAATAAAATTGCAAGGAAAAATAGACAAATCCATGATTATAGCTATAGGCTTTAATAGATCCTTTCAGTAGCTGACAGCTCCAGTAGGCAGAAAATCAGTAAGAATAGAGTTGAAATGAACACCACCACTAATCAACTTGATCTAATTTACATTTATAATATACTTCATCCAACAACAGCAAGCTCACTTGGAATATTTACCCAAATGGACTACATTCCAGGCCATAAAACATACCTCCCCAAATTTAAAAGACGAGAGATCAAAGTGTGTTCTCAGACCTCAATAGAAGTAAACTGGAAATCAATAAGAGAATGATATTAGAACATTCCTAAATATTTGAAGATTTAACAATGTTCATTTAAATAACACATGCATCAAAGAAATCACAGGAGAAATTGAAAATATATTGAACTAAAAGAAAATGAAAATAGAACTCTAAAACTTTGTTGATGTAGTGAAAGCTGTGGTCAGAGGGAAATTTATAGCATTGAATACCCATATTGAAAGGGAAGAAAAATAATAAATCAATAAGCTAAAGTTCCATGTTTAGAGGCTAGAGAAAAAAAGTACAATTTCAGTCTAAAGCAAGCAGAAATAAAAATTATAACAAAAATGAATAAAATTAAAAACTGGAAAACAGTAGGCAAAATTAACAAAACCTAAATTGGTTCTTTAAAAAGATCAATAAAATAGAGAAACCTCTAGCCTGGCTAACCAAGAAAAAAAGAGAGAAGACACAAATTACTAATATATGAAATAAAACAGGAGTCATCACTACTGATGAAATGGACAATAATAAGTAGTTACAATGAACATCTCTGTGCCCACACATATTATGTTTCATACATAAATTCCTTGAAATGCACATGGCTACAAAAACTCAGACAAGGATAGTTACAACACATAGAGCTATAACTATTAAAGAAATTAAATTACTATCTAATAATCTTCTAGAAAGGAAACCACCAAGTCCAGATGCTTTCAACAATGAATTCTACGAAACACTTAAGGAAGAGATTATATCAATTCCCTATTATCCCTTTCAGAAAACATAATTACAGGGAATGCTTTATAAGTCACTGTTTCATGGCAGCATTACTTTGATACCAAAACCAGACAAAGTGATTACAAGAAAGGAAAATTGCAGACCAATATCACTTCTGATCATAGATGAAAAAACACTCAACAGAATAATAGCAATTTGAATCCAACAATGTGTGAAAAGAATGATACATCACGAGTAAAGAGGATTCATTGCACATATGTACGGCTAAATTAAAATTTAAAAATATCAATGTCTTTGTGTCTCCTGTTAAGGTAAGGAAAAAACAACAATGTAATCTACCATATCAATAGGTTAAAGATGAAAAATCATAGCATTATAACAACTGATTCAACAAAAACTTTTGACAAAATCTGTGATTCATGGTAATTCATAAGAAAAATTCTCAGCAAACTAGGAATAGAAAAGGACTTCTTCAACTTAGTAAAGAACACCTACAAAAACCCCACACCTAACATCATTCTTATGGGTGACAAGTTGGATGCATTACCCCCTAAAATTGGGAACAAGGTAAGGGTGTCTTCTCTCACCTCTCCCATTCAATATCATAGTAGAAGTTCTAGTGAATGCAAAGAAAAGGAAATAAGAGGTATGCAGATTGGTAAGGAAAAAATGGAATGGTCTGTTTTTAGATGGCTTAGAAAATGCCAAAATTTGACCAAAAAAACCTTCCTAAAACTAATGACTATGGAAAGGATACATGGTTAATGTACAAAATCAAATGCTTTCCATTATGCAAACAATGAACAATTAAAATTTGATATTAAAAACCCAATACCATTTACATTATCATCAAAATACTTAGCTATACTTGAAATACTTTGGTATGTACACGAATATATACAGAGAACTACAAAACCGGTAACAGAAGTCAAATGAGACCTAAACAAGTGGAGAGGGATCCCGTGTTTATAGACAGGAAAACTCAGTGTTCTTAAGATGTCAGTTATTCCCAACTTGATTTATAGATTCAACATGATCTCAATCAAAATCTCAGCAAACTACTTAGTGGATATCAACAAACGGGGTCTAAAGTTCACATGGAAAAGCAAAATCCAGAATAGTCCACAATACTGAAGAAGAACAAAGTTGGACAAATGACATTAACAGAGTTCGAGACTTACTATATTCTAGGAATCTGATGTACAGCAAGGTGGTAATGTATGCATTAATTACTTCAATTGTAATAACCAAATCATCACATTGCACACCTTGAATATAAAAAGACTTACTGCAAAGCTATGTGACCAAGACAGACTGGTACTGGCAAAAGAATAGATAGTAAAACAGTGGAACAGAGTAGAGTGCCCAAAAATAGAACCACACAAACATAGTCAACTGATCTTTGACAAAGGAGCAAAGATAGTTCAATACAGAAATCATAGGTTTTTCAACAAATGGTATTAAAATAATTGCATGTCCATATACAAAAGAAAAAAAATGAATGTAGACAGATTTTTGCTCTTCACAAAAATTAACTCAAAATGGATCATAGACATAAAAGTAAAATGCAAAATATACAGATACCTAGTGGAAAATCAGTTTGTCAAGGAATTCTTAAATAATACCAAAAGGATGATTCATGAAAGAAGTTGCTGATGGGAAGGACTCGATTAAAATTAAAAACTTCTGTGAAATAAGCTGCCAAGAGAAAGAAAGGCAAGCCATAAACTGGAAGAAAATATTTGCAAAACACACATCTGATAAAGAACTCACATACAAAAATATCCAAAGAACACTTCAAACTCAACAGTAAGAAGCAAACAACTCAATTAAAAATAGCAAAATATCTAAACAGACACCTCAGCAAAGAAGATATACAGATGCCAAAAAAGAATATGAAAACATTCTCAACATTATTTGTAATTAGCAAATTCCAAGTTAAAACAATGAGATAACATTACACATTACCATTTTAAATGGCTAAAATTCAAAAGTAAACAATAAGCATTGAAAAATTGTTGAATAGAAACCTCTTGCTCATTGCTGATAGAATTGCAAAGCAGTAGAGCCACTTTAGAAGATAGCGTGGCAATTTTTTATAAAATTAAACATGCTAAACGTACTCGGCATGCAAACTTTAGAAGGTCGAGAATGCTAGGAAAGAAAGCAGACAAGAAAAGCTAACTGTATTACGACCTCACTGAAGGGGATGGGAAATATAGACCTAAATGACTTCAGAAATGAACAGAATAAGTAAAATAACAAGACAAGAAATATGCATAAACACTATACTCCAGTAGATGAAGATGATTCCTGTGAAGACACAGTTAACAGTTCTGAACCTGCTACACATATATACTGGGATTGAACAGTTAAGTAAACGTGGCAGAAGGAGGGAGCCAGATTTCTCATTTTTGGAGTGGAAATTTTCACATCGGCCTGCAGTGGAGGCTAGAAGGATCCATATGGTTATTGGTTAGAGTTGGACACATCAGTAAGAACTCATGTTTAACTTAATATAGATACACATGGGAACAGATGGAAATATTTACAGACCTTGTGTATACAAGGTCCAGTATACACACATCTATTTCTTTGTCCTGTCAGCAAAGAGGGCCTAAAAGAAAGAACCTCATGGTTGCAACGAGCATAACAAACCTTTTATTTTTTTGGAAATAACCATTCTAATTGAAGAAACGGCTAATTCTAGGACCTGGGTGGGACTATAGAAGATGAGTCTACAGCATCTTGTAGTTCCAGAAAGTAAAGAATTGGTAAAACAACAATTAAAACGCCCAATCCACTAATGAGAGTGTGTCAAAGGAGCATAGGACTCAGCTGAAAGAATTTCCAATAGCCAAACCTGGAAAAATTTGAACAAATAATTATAATTCAACAAAGTAGCATTGAATTATACTCCAAAGTATAAAATAAGTATACATAAATATATACTTATATATAAGTAATCTATTAATAAATGGGGAGAAGAGATAAATCATCAATGCTGACCCCAAAAGTGGTCTGCCCATGATAACTTTCTTCCAAAGAGTATGGAAAGCAGGAAGTAGAGTCACTTCACAGTGGAGAAACTCGACAACCCCTCAACCGGGTGATGAAGATCAGCACCACCGGTCATTAATCTTGCTGGTGAGTACGTATCCTGAACGTGATGTAATGAAAATAGTACTCCACCTCTGAAATCTTCCTCCCAAAGACTTGCAGTCTTGGTCTAATTATGATTTTTTTTTAATCAAACAAATTCCAATAAAGGAGTACCCCACAATGTACTTACCTACCAATTCTCAAAACTGAAAAGATAATCAAAAACAACGTCTAAGAAAGTCTCATAGCCAAGAGGAGCCGACGACACACTAGTACTACACATAAAAACATAAGGTCCTGGAAAAGGAAAAGGATATAGTGTAAAAACTGAGCAAATCTGGAAAAACCACTAAATTTTACTACTTAAAAAATCTAAGAAGAAAGATAGCCAATACTTGTATGCACTAGGTACTGTTGTGTACTACATATATTACTATTTATCAACACAACCTTATCATGTAAGGCCTTTGATTATTAGGATAGCAGGGACTTGAGCATATTTGTAGGCTAAGAAAAAATCTAATTGAGAGTGAGAAATGAAAGTGATAGGTGACTCAGAAGATGACTGATCACACAGGTTCCAAAGAGGAGTCTGGAGCTTTCCTCCACATCAAAATCACCAGAAGGGGCTTGTTAAAATGCAGACACCCAGGCCTCACCCTACAGATCCTTATTCTGTAGATGAGAACTGGGTGTTTTAAAAAGCATCCCAGGTGATTCCAAGGCAGGTGATCCTAGGACCTCGGGTGGAAAGCAATCCAGAGCTCAGATGAAGGTATTAACCTTGGAGGAAGGAGAGAGAAAATGCAGGAGGATGTGTGTGGGCCAGGAGCTGGTGAGTTTTATCTGGTGGCCTCATTTCTCTATGAAGTAGAAGATGACATCTCTGCCAGCAAGGAGCTATTAGAAGCAGAAGGGCGCTAGGAGACAGCAGACACATTGGGAAGAGACATAGTAGGAATCAGAGAAGACACATGAATGGGACAAGGGAAGGGATGCTTAAAAACCACTTAAACAACCCTGATCCTGAAAATCAAAAAAGGTAAAAACGATCATTATCTTCTTTTGACGGACGAGGAATATAACTGCCATTTTTTTCCTGCACAGCTTAGAAAAGGAGGATAGGGAGAATGTAGTAGGAAATGGAAAGACAACAGACTCCGAAAGTTAGTATCTTAGAGCCCCAACACGACCAGGGCGCTCTGCTAGAGCACAGCATGGTGTACAAGGCTCAAGTCCTGGAGCCAGCTAGACCTCCTGGGCTCTGCCACTTGGTTAACCTCTTGATGCCCAGAATCCTCACTTGTAAAATGCAGATACAGTGGCCTCCACCTCAGGGACTCTTAGTGAGATAGTTAACATAGGTCAAATTATTAGAGCAGTACCTGGCTCCAGCGCTAAAGTGAATGTTGGCTCATTCACACTCCACAAACAATACCCTGCTTGAATATTGTGCTCTAACATTTCTAAAGAGCTCTTACACCAATAACTCAGTCTTCCTTCAACATAGACACTTTCATCCCTATTGCACTCACAAAGAAACCAAATGTAAAAGGAAAACAAGTATTTGCTTAAGTCCATACGACTGGTAAATGAGCAAACAGAACCTGGAGACCAGTTCCCCAAACTGCAGCTGCATTTCCTAAGCATCCCCTACGTGCCAGACATTGAGGAAGGTGCTTTTAACACATCAGCACCTGCTGACTGTCCCCCTGTTATCAGATGAGGAATTAGAGGATGGGGTTAAAGGCCAAACTTGGAGGTGGTGGAAGCAGGACTGAGAGGAAGTCAGGCTGCTCCAGAGCTGGCTTCCTTCCGTGACCCCCAGCACCCTCACCCTCCTGGCTGTCTCTGTGTGCTGAGTGCCTCACCTCACTTACTAGCACCTCTGAGGGACTCAGATAAACAGATCTCAGTCCCGTCCAAGAGAATCTCGTGGCTCTAAAGAGTCTGAACTGTAATTCTGTAGTCAGTGAGAAGCCATCAGAGGGCAGCCTTCAGAATTGAGTTATTTGGGGTTTTGTTTGTTTTGCAAGTACAGTTAAAATCTTTTTCTATTTTGAGATAATTGAAGATTCACATGCAGTTGTCGGAATAAGGTCGAGAGATCCCAGGTAACTTTCACTCAGTTTCCTCCATGGTAATGTCTTGCAGAACTATAGT
>NW_007737498.1:0-271 GCF_000696425.1 Galeopterus variegatus | reverse complement strand
CACAGTCAGAATACAGAACAGTTCTATCACCAGAGTCCTTCATGATGCCCTTTTACATACATGTCTCCTTCGTTCTATGCCCATTCACTCACTCCTAACCCTTGGCAACTAGTAATATACCATTTGTATAATTTTGTCATTTAAAAAATGTTACAAAAGTAGAATCGTACACTATGTAACCCTTTGTGATTTGCTTTTGTTCCATGAGCATCATTCCCTTGAGATTCACACAAGTTGTTACACATGTCACTAATTCTTTGTCCTGACTAGT
>NW_007737497.1:51926-52433 GCF_000696425.1 Galeopterus variegatus | reverse complement strand
AAAAAAAAAATAGACATTCAGACCAATGGAGTAGAATAGAGAACCCAGAAATCAATCCTCAGGCTTATAGCCATCTGATATTAGACAAAGGCAACAAAAAGGTACATTGGGGAAAAGACTGCCTCTTCAACAAGTGGTGCTGGGAAAACTGGATATCCATATGCAGAAGAATGAAACAGATATGCATCTCTCACCATATACTAAAATCAACTCAAAATGGATTAAAGTCCTTGGTATAAGACCCAAAATTGTAATATTACTAAGGGAATATATAGGTGAAACACATTGGCAGTTAGGTCTGGGCACAGACTTTATGAACATGAGCCCAAAAGCACAAACAGCAAAAGAAAAAATAAACAAATGGGACTATATCAAACTAAAAAGTTTCTGCGGAGCAAAAGAAACAATCAACAGAGTAAAAACACAGCCTACAGAGTGGGAAAAATTTTTTGCCAATTATGGATCCAACAAGGGACTAATATCCAGAATATACATAGAACTCAGGCA
>NW_007737497.1:43166-51176 GCF_000696425.1 Galeopterus variegatus | reverse complement strand
AGCACAAACAGCAAAAGAAAAAATAAACAAATGGGACTATATCAAACTAAAAAGTTTCTGCGGAGCAAAAGAAACAATCAACAGAGTAAAAACACAGCCTACAGAGTGGGAAAAATTTTTTGCCAATTATGGATCCAACAAGGGACTAATATCCAGAATATACATAGAACTCAGGCAATTATACAGTAAAAAAATAAATGACCCAATTAAAAAATGGGCAAAGAAACTGAATAGACATTTTTCAAAGGAAGACATACATGAAAAAATGCTCAACATCACTAGTCATCAGGGAAATGCAAATTAAAACCACATTGAGATACCACCTCACTCCAGTTAGACTGGCTATAATCAAAAAGACAGTGAATAACAAATGTCGGCAAGGGTGTGGAGAGAAGGGAACACTACTGCACTGTTGGTGGGAATGTAAATTAGTACAACCACTTTGGAAAACAATTTGGAGGTTTCTCAAACAACTACAGATAGATCTTCCATATGATCCAGCAATCCCTCTTCTGGGTATGCACCCAGAGGAATGGAAATCATCATGTCAAAGAGATACGTGCACTCCCATGTTTATTGCAGCTCTGTCTAAAATAGCCAAGATACGGAACCAACATAAATGTCCATTAATAAATGATTGGATAAGGAGACTGTGGTATATATACACTATGGAATATTACTCTGCCTTAAAAAAGAAGGAAATACTCCCATTTGCAAAAACATGGATGAACCTGGAGAAACTTATGTTGAGTGAAACAAGCAAAGCACAGAGGGATAAATACCCCATGTGCTCAATCATATGTGGGAGCTTAGAGGGAAAGGAAGGCAGGAAAGAAATACCACAGTAGTGACGTGATTCAACAGAGGGTGGGAGCATTCTTAGAGCTACAAATTGGAGTTGATGGGAGAGGAGGAAGGGGAGGGAGGTTAGGGGATAATTGGAAGGGGACAAATGGTACAAATGTAATTTCTGGTAATGGCTATGCCCCCAGTGTGAATCTGGCCCCCACATCATGGGCAGGAGGGGGGACAATCAGCTTTGTATCTCATGAATATTCGTGATAAATAAATAAATACATACATACATACATAAAAAGGTTCAGATATATCACCTTAGATAGTTCTTAGTTATTTCTCAAATTGCAAAGACACACTTTACAGTTTCATAAAGGATGTTTAATTTTTTCTAAAATAGAATTAAACAGCCCATAATCAGAAACATTATATAATCAATAATATTAACTAAGGCTTCAAATTACATAAATACTGTCATAATGAGTGTTTAGCAGATGAACATTTTAAAATCTATTTTGAAACTCTTTAAATCATTTCCGAAATCCAAAAAAGAAATAAAAGGTTTATGTCTGGAAGTCCCTGCTAAACATGCATGAATTCACATCAATGACTCTAATAGAAACATAAATATGGAGTCCCAACATTGGCTTTAAGTCTGACTTCCATCATAATCATGAGAACATTAACCCCTTCCTTCCAGATGCTCTTATGAAAATGTGGGCATTAGAAATATCTGTTCTACTTATCTCCCAAATAGCAAACTAAGACAGTGTAAATAAAAGCTCCTTCTAAATAATAAAGTTCTAATGAAATGCTAGGCACTCCTAACCCTCTGATTTCATTAATTTTCTATGCTGAAATGGCTGAGCCACAGTACCCAGATGTTTGGTCAAACAGCACTCTGGATGTTGCTGTGGAGGTACTTCTTTTAGCTGAGGTTAATGTTGAAATTAGTGGACTCTGACTATAGCAGATTACTCTCCATAATGTGAGTGGTCTTCATTCAATCAATTGAAAGCCTTCAAAGAAAGTCTGAGATCCCCTTAAAGAGACGGAATTCTGCTTCCAAACTGCCTTTGGACTTGAGCTGCAACATCAACTCTTCCCCAGGTCTCCATCTTGCCAGACTGCCCTGCAGATTTCAAAGTTGACAGCCTCCAAAATCACTTGAGCCAATTTCTTAAAATAAATCTCTGTCTGTCTGTCTATCTATTATCTATTTGTTTATCCTATAGGTCCTGTTTCTCTGAAAAACCCTAACACACCCTCCATCCCTGATTCATTTTTCTGCATAGCGTTGTACCCTAATATATATTTTGTTTGTGTGTCCATATATTGTCTGTCTCCTCTACTAGACTGTATGCCCTATAAAGATAGGGACTTTTGTCTGTCTATTCTCTAGCTCTAATTCCTGGAACAAAAGGAATCTCAAAAAAATATTCGTCAAATCGGTGAATTAGATATTTAATCAGTTCTTCATTATATATTTAATGTTCAAAACAAACTAAAGATTTTATTTTAAATCTAAAGTACATCAAAGAGTGCACAAAATACTATGAAGACATATTTTTGGTATACTGGGCACATTTATTAGACTATATTTGACTATATTTTAATTGTTAAAATGGAACTCATTTTAAATTATCTTACTGTTATCTACACAGATACATTAGAAACCCAGATATTAAAACTATGTCGAATGACTAACATATAAATAGACACTTATATCCTGTATAACTTAAATTTATCTAAAGCAATAGCTCCATATTTTATTACAGTTTATGAACTCACTTTTTCATCTAATGTTATAACAATGAATGAAGGCTTAGAAATTTGGTGTAAATTTTTAATTGTTGGCTTGGATTATATAACACAAATTTCCTTACTGTGCTAAAAAAGTTTAACCAAAATCTATTATCCAATTAGAAGCTGAATTAATTAATGAAGTCCAATTCAACTTCAAATAAGTAAAATTTCTTACTTAATTTCAGTTTATCTTGGAAACATGAAGCTACTTAATCTTAGTGAGGAAATCACTTCTACAATTCTTACTTTCAGACTCAATTCATGAGGACAAATCATTAAAAATTTCAAAATCTTATAGCATCTTCCAAATATATAAAACAAGCATTAATAAATATAACACTATTACCAAGAGTGAGAAAAAAATAATCTATACACAAAGCAGCTACAAGAATGAAGGTTTACGGTTTCTAGAGGGATAATCGGTAAGAGAAGGCATAAAATTATTTTTGAAACAGAATTAGAACTGTTTATTTTATTAAAAAGTTGACATAGGTTATCTTTAGTGTTTATGACTTGCAAACTAAAGTATTTAATATTTAACATGTTTAAATACAAGCAGCAGCAGTTTGGTAATCAAAAGGAATAATTTGAATCATGTTAGAAAAATAAATTTATTATAATTAGGATATTTCAGAATATGATTAAAACATTTGAAAGAAAATGTATTCACCTTTCTTGTCATCAAAGTACAGAGTCTGTTGAGCTGGATTTGACCACTGGAGGGAGGTGTTATCATTTTGATCAACTCTGCAGGTCAAAATTGCAGTTCCACCTTCTACAACCGTTACATTCTGTGTTAGTGGAAACTGCCCTTGGCTGCCTAAAAGGAAATTAAAGAAAACGTTGATTAAATGAGTCATGAAATGATTAACTTACTAAGATCTACATTGGACTTAACCTCTCACTCAACATAAACTTTAAACCAACCTAACAACAACAACAAAACTATATATTACAAAAGATAGGAAAATAATTGAAAAGCCTTAATCAGAGGACAATGGTGTGGGAATATCATTAGGACTTCTTTATTCTCCCTTACATGTTCCAGACAACCTTCTTTCTTCCTATGCACACATAAACATTTATATTCTAATATTAATATAATAATCTTTAATTTCCCTTGGCCTTACATTAATTATATGCTGCTGGACTAGGTCATTGTTGAAGATAAGACATTGTAATGATTTTGGATGAATTGAACTCCATAAAGGAGCAGAGGAAACACATAAAATACTTCCTTGGTAGCTTTTATAATCCTGAATAAAGTCTATGAAACATGGATACTAGAACATTAGATTCAATTTCTGATAAAGGAAATTTTAAAAAATACTATTTCACCAGGGTTTCTTATAGATGTAGCTGTTTTAAAAGATACAAAGTGTTGGAAAAAAACAAAGTAAAATTTCTTTTAAAATTGTTCCTCTTGTGGAAAACCCATTGAAATCTTAAAGTGATTACTCTAACCCAGGAAATATAGGTAATAATCTTCGTTTTTTCTGTAGTTTCCTGATTTTTTTTCAGTGAATGTATATTTCTTTTATAATCATGAAAAATATTTTTGCATGACCCTTGTCAATTTGGATATTATTAGTACATAATCAAGTTTTCCATCTTCCTAAGTGTCATATTAATTTATTAAAGTAATTCATGTAATAAATTTACTTAATAAGTGCGCTTCTAATATTTAAAACAAAATTCATATAAACAGAAACGTAATATATAAATTTCACTTCTGCAAGATGATCAGAAGATAAGCTCTGCAAGTCTGATTACAGTGACAAACACGGGTAAAAATGACTTTCTAGAGCCAGGTTAAAATAGTATTACATAAGCAAGGTAGTTTGCTAAGTCAATGATAATGTACATATGCAAGAACATTATGATGACTTAATCACACCAATGAAATACATTTTCCTTTTCTTCTTTAGTTTTGTAATAATTCTGTCATTACTACAAGTACCACTTGAGGCTATGCTGGAGCTATTGGCATAAAGAATCTTATTACCAAGAAGCCTGTTGATTGGCACCATAAGAGACAGAAGAGCCTGAAGGGGAAAATTTTGTTTCCAGACCTAAATGACACAAGCACAGAGGTCCATGACCACGTTATATAATTAAGCCTAACAAACATAAAAATCTTATATCAGTAGCTTTGTTTCCTCAATGCCAACCTCTTAGAGTCACCATGGCAACTCCCCAGGATATCTCTCTATAATCTTTGGGGTGGAGTTTTTAAATTGAGGTTAGGTGATGTCTGGGATAAATTCTTTGATAGTTGACTTGAAAGTCAACAGGAGCCAGAGTGTGATGTGTTTTGCCTTCAGCTCAGAGGTGACCTCTAGCAGAGAAACATGAAGAACTATCAATCTTGTGAAGTGAGGTGAGGCAAAAAACCACATCAGAGAAAACATGAGCTAAAACAGAAAGAAGGAATAATTACCAGAGATTAACAGCTCATAAATATGAAGCTCAGAATAGTTTTAAGACACTTTTCTTGGGTTCTCTGGTATTGACGTAATGCATAAGTTGAGTGATCTGGGAGTAATTCTTTAGGTAATAAAAAGCACACAACTGCTAATAAATATAAATCGTTCAACTCAGATGACATTTTGACTATCAACTGGTACATAAAAAATATTGTTTGCTTCTTTAAAGAAGTGGAAAAAGAGCAGTGATGCTTGCAACAATTTCATCCACTATATTTGCAAAATAATTTTCTACATATCCCCATGAGAAAATATTATCCTTCTCATTTCACAGATGGGTAAACTGACACTGGGAGGTTAAGTGATTTTTCCATGGTAAAACAAAGTCAATGAACCATTTAAAGTTTGTTCTGAAAGTTCAACATTTTTATTCTTATCTTTCCACAAAGGCTGCTGGGTCATAATAAGTTTATCGCTATTTGTTTAAATGTGGATTAAACAACAATGAAAAAATGAGTAATCATTTTAACAATGATACTTTAAATTGTTAAGTCAAAAAGGAGAGGATATCAATGTTCACTGTCCTTAAATTACTATCCTATTGAGAACTTTGTTACTCGTCCACAGAAGAAAGAAACTAATATGTGTTAGGGTCTTCCACACACTAGGTATTTTATATACACTAGCACACCAATACCTTACACGTTGTCCTTCTAGGTAGAAGATTAGGACAGTTTCCCTCCATCTTCTCCTCACATAGATTCTGACTTTAAAGTATTAAGATTTCTGTTCTCTCAGACCTGCAGCCTAAAATCCCCGCAGTCAAATAATTGAGTTTTTCCCAGTACAGAACATACTCATGTGGAGAATCTCCTAATCCTAAATACCCTTGGGATATGTGATTTCCAAAATCAATTCAAATGCCTGTGTTGTAGGCAGTCAAATACATAGATTCTGACTTTAAAGTATTAAGATTTCTGTTCTCTCAGACCTGCAGCCTAAAATCCCTGCAGTCAAATAATTGAGTTTTTCCCAGTACAGAACAAACTCATGTGGAGAATCTCCTAATCCTAAATACCCTTGGGATATGTGATTTCCAAAATCAATTCAAATGCCTGTGTTGTAGGCAGTCAAATATCTTCTCAAAGCTTTGAATTGTCTTTTACTTTTGGCTGTAACCTGGAGAGAGCATCAAGTTCGCTGCCACGTTTTTAACTCCTCATGACTCAAGGTCAGCATTCAATTTCAGATAGTCTTTCCAAAGAAATTATTAATTTTCCCAATTAGCAAAATTAGCATGTCACCAGGTCCACAGTTAATAGTAATGTATTACATATTTCAAAGTTGCCAAAAGAATCCATTTTTAATGTTCTCATCATAAAAAAAGAGAAGAAAATGTAGGGTGATAGATATGTTAATTAGTTTGACTGAATCTTTCAGTAATGTACAGGTAGATCAAAACATCAGATTGTACCTCACAAATACATACAATTATCATTTGTCAAATAAAAATAAATAAAAAGTAAAAGAAATTATCCTGAATGCATTTATTAGAAAAATATTTTGGAGGACCTACTATGTGCCTTGTCTCATATGAATCAACATCTGAAGGATGGCTAGAGGAAGAGAAACTTGCTAAGGAGTTTGCAAAGTGCTCAGAGAAATTAGTCAAGAGTGTGATGCCCAGGGAAGAGACATCCTGGCTGTGGTATGGTACGTACCTTGTTTACCATCTATAAAGATTTTTTTTTTGTCTTTTTTGTGATCGGTAAGGGGATTGCAACCCTTGGCTTGGTGTCGCCCGCATCGTGCTCAGCCTGTGAGTGCACCGGCCATCCCTATATAGGATCCGAACCCACGGCGGGAGCGCTGCTGAGCTCCCAGCGCCTCACTCTCCCGAGTGCGCCACGGGGTCGGCCCATCTACAAAGATTTTTAAGATGCATTGGTCGTATCACTGAGATCTTATTTTAAAATAACTCTGGTCTAGCTAAACTCACCACCATCCTAGCTTTGAGAGGAGTCATTCTTATCAAACATGTATATTATGAGATTTAAAGGAAACATAACTTCTACTGTGAATTCATAGAAGCTGGCTATTTTTACAGACAACCTATGCTTATCATTTTTTCTCCTCCCCCCCTTCTATTTACTTCCTCTTATTATTTCTATAAATATCTGTCTCCCTTTCTTGATTCTCAGCTAATTAGGAGTATGGTAACAGAGGCATCTTACTTATCTTTGAACCAGTTACACTGCTTTGCACACTGTAGTGTAGATTAAAGCTCTCAATAGGTGTTCATTGTCCAAAGTGAATGTATCTTCTTAGAACAGTGGCTGGTACTTGTAAGGCCAATTGTGACAGTAGAAAGACCATAGAAATTAAAATCTGCTCCATTTGTTCATGGTCGAAATTTTGGGGCAAAATAGACACTAATTCTTCACTGAAAAAAATATGGAGGGTTAATCATAAAAGCCTTAAAATACATTAGTATAATGTCTTAAGACATTTTTAAAGTTGTATGTGAAATACATAAGGAGTGTATTGAAGAAGATAGAATACTGATCTGGAGCAGACATATCTAACATTATTTCAGCCCTAGAATGGGACAGGAAATGACTTAACTGTGCCAAATTTAACCCCCAGAAGAGGAAAAGAAGACAGTATCCAATAATATAACTTGAATATTAAGTGTAAGTCCTACCTAAGCCTTTTTTCTGTAGATGGACTTCTGTGATTCCAAAAGTATTTTACCTTCCTCTCCTGGTCCAATTTCTCTTGCATCAACATCCATTTTACTAGTACCTTTACTATATTATCTCACCCCCCCATCATCACTAAGCCAGTGGGAAATAGATGAAAAATATAGCTAACCTTAACTGATGATTCACAATGTGTGAATTATTCTAACTGCATTTCCCATATCAGTGATTTAATCTGCATGACAACCATGTTATCATCTCTACCTTGATGATAAGAGAAC
>NW_007737497.1:22888-42587 GCF_000696425.1 Galeopterus variegatus | reverse complement strand
CACTCTATCTTCAGACCTTTCTTTGAGAAAGTTCTCAAAAAAAAAAAAAAGTTGCTCATTTTCAAGAAGAAAAAAATAAAAAAGAGAGGCCCTCAGTTTCTGTTAAATAGCCCACAGAATTTGATCATTTACCCTGAAAAATTACTGGCTGTAACTCACTCCCTCTCAGATGTGCAAAGCTCCAACCTCTGCCCATCTGTCTAGATATATCTCAGGTGATTATTGCCCTTAGTAGGTAAGCACTCATGTGCAGTGTGCACTGATCCACAGTTGTGGCCCACAGGTGATCTATAGCGCAGAAAGAGGGATGGATGCTGCTTAATCACAGATTGGCCTAGAAAATACAGTGAACTTAATTCTAACTGAATAACTGTGATAGAAGGACGTATTTTGCAATCAAATATTCCAAAGATGTATTTAGACTTATTTATACCTATTTTTAATGAGTGAAAGAACATTCGAGCAAAAGCATGATATGCTGGAGCTGGCTCACACCACCTCGGGAGAGTCAACTGAGTGTGTCTATTCCACGTTGTGCTCAGAGACATGCGTTGGTAGCTTGAAATTGACCACAGAGGGAGTATTTTCACCATGGAAATTGGCAAACACTACAAGTCAGTGATTTCCCCCATAGAGCAAGTTGTTAAATATTTACAGCGCACTACTGAAAATTATCATTGATATCTTTTGTTGGAGCTTCTGTGCAGTTTTAGCTTTTTTTCCCCACTCCATTCTTTCAATAAAAACCGTTCAAATAGGCTACTTTTTCTCCTTTACGCTGTGGACAGTGATCTTGAACTGCTAGTTTTTCTTAGGCTGCCAAGTTTATTTCTCTCTAACCATTTATGCTAGTTTCAGTAGTGACAGAAAAATAATTTGCTAACTTATTGCTATAAAAGACATTTTAATGAAGAGCAACAATTCAGTATCCTGAAAAGATAGCTCTCCTGCTCCTGTCTTTAAATAGACTGAGCAGCTACCGTTATCCTTTCAATGTTTCCATCTGCCATATAATTAGGGAAAGTATGGTTCAAACCTTTCCTTGTCTGCATTAGGAATTACCAAGTTCAAAATCAAGTGAACCGATTCTTGATTCCTGTTGATCTCAGTTAAGAGCCGTCCTTTCCTCACATGTTTCATTCATGCCTTCACTGTCTGACCACCAGGAACCTAGCACACTGTCATAGATGACATAAAGAAACAAATTCTAAGATTATGGTCACCCTAACCTTGCTGATAGGCTGTGATGTGCTTTTAGAGAGGAGAAGCAGTAAGCAAAGCAATGAAGAAAGATCTTTAAAACCAGCAGTATTGTTGCAAGACTGCAGGAAAGTGAAGATGCATGNCATAAAGAAACAAATTCTAAGATTATGGTCACCCTAACCTTGCTGATAGGCTGTGATGTGCTTTTAGAGAGGAGAAGCAGTAAGCAAAGCAATGAAGAAAGATCTTTAAAACCAGCAGTATTGTTGCAAGACTGCAGGAAAGTGAAGATGCATGTTTAACACTGATCCCAAAGCATGGTTATGCTTTCAAAACCAGCAGCCTTCAAGCCTTGCTATCTCTTGAATGGATGATGAGTGAAGGTGATGGTTTTCTCCATCTCTCTTTCTGTGCTAAAGATTATACATAGGCCACAACTGTGGATCAGTGCACACTGCACATGAGTGCTTACCTAGTAAGGGCAATAATCACCTGAGATATATCTAAACAGACGGGCAGAGGTTGAGGCTTTGCACATCTGAGAAGGAATGAGTTACAGCCGGTACTTTTTCAGGGTAAATGATTAAATTTTGTGGGCTATTTAACAGGAACTGAGGACCTCTCATTTTTTTTCTTCTTGAAAATGAGCAAAACTCTCTCAAAGGAAGAACCACCTTTAAAAAAAGAGAACTAACAAAAGTGAAGGCGAACTATCAAAAAACAAAATATGAAAAGAATTTAAGATACAATTTTTCAATGCGAATGTATAAGGATCTCATAAGATAAGCAATTTTGACCTTTCATTTTGAGACATATTTATACTTAATGAAAACTGTCAACTTAATCTTCCAAATGATTTAATTCAACACAGATATTGCCACCTGAATCAAACAGCATACATAACGTTTTGGTTTGTTTTTAAATACGTTTGTGTCCTCTTAAGAACTTCACTAAATACAAAATACAATTCTCATAAAAAGGTTCTCTTATGTCTTTGTTGTGAAAAGCACAGATGTCAAGTGGATAAGTAGATACAAAATAAGTTAACTGTTCTTAAATACAAAACTCAACAAAAAAATGACAGATATAGGTACACATTTTGAAACGAAATATAAAGCTTATCCACTATTCTATAGGATCTTCCCCTCAACTGTTTCAGCTTTTTGTTCTCTCTGTCTCCCTCATCTGTTCCATCAAGTGGCTTGGGGTATTTATACAAAGAACTTGCATCTTAGAAAGTTCAAGATCATTCTTGTTGCCTAAATTAAAGTCTAAAAATATATCTAAATGCACACACAGCATGCTATTACTTCCACTAAATTACTGAAGGCATTCTAAACAAATAACCTTCTAATGTGAAAGTTGTGGCTCAGTAGTTGTAGACTGAAAAGACACATTGCATACTAAAGCCTGTTGGATTGAAAAGCACAAATGTCATTACGCAAGCTTATAATTCTCAGGAGAACTGCTATGCATGCTCTATCATGTGAGAAAGGAAATTAGAGGAAAAATTAAGACTGATAACTAAGTGTAAAATGTTTCCACTTTTGGAATGTTCCTCTGTTTTTTTCAAATACTTACAATTCCCTAGTCATTTTTTCCCTGTTATTTCACTCTAGCTTTTAGGTTTGCCTGAAAAACTTTAAGCTATTTGCTTTCCTAGGCTATCACATACAATTTTATTTTTCTTTGATTCTACTTCATTCTTTTAGAATTCAACCTGCCTTTTATAGTACAACACCTGGTATCCACCTTCTGTGCCACTCCTCTGCCCAGCCACTGTGGAGCAAGGCCATTAGTCTGGTGCTGCTTGCCAGTTTCCATAGTGACAGGAAGCACTTTGGAGACCTGTGTTCCATTACAACTGCCAGACCAAGGCAGGGAAGAGACAAAGCTGGCGGGCAGTGGGTCTTGCAAGTCCAGGAAAGGTTGGAAGGGCTTACGCCTCCTGATATCAGAGAGTAATGATGCCAAATTGGCAGATTCCACAGTTACAATCCTGTAGACCAGATCCTGGTGTTCACTACTGCCATTGTAAGCTGCCCATTGTGCTACCAACTCCAGGAGCAGAAGGTCTTGCGTACCCAAAGCTTGGCCTTCGTGCTTTGTTGGCTTCTAATCCATAACAAAAGGCTCTTTCAGATTTACAGTGGCTCCCACAGCTCCTGACCCATGGAATCATAATTCTCCTGTTGAAATTTCACCTCTCTTTTTCTTTTCTGGAATGTGATACTGGTTTTCCAGGCTAGTCATAGCAGACCAGGGAACCTATGGGATAATCACGGAATTGTTTCCAGTTGACCCGCACAGTGACTGTGAGTAGGTGATCCAGTTAACTACATAACATTAGATCAAAACTGCTACCATTTGCTGTGTCTATGATAAGATTTATACTTAGAGTTAATTCTTGATTATCAGGATCAGGGCTGGCCCCAGAGAAATTTGTAATGTAGGTAAAAAATAACATTAGTGCCTTCCTCTCCATTTCAAAAATGTTTTTTTTTTTCTGATTATATACCTCAGCCTTCTCTATTATAATATTCCCAGTACAGTTATTCTTTCCACATAAAATAGATTTCTCTAATTTCTCCCATTAATTTTTTATTACTCAGCCATATCACAAAATTTATGTTTTTCTTAATTTACAAAATTCTAAGCTTCCGAGAATACTAATAAAATCCTGGGAAACTTTGTTTTATGGTCCTTTATGTTCTTGCCTCGTTACTGCATTGCTTTACCATGTTTTAAAACATTATCTTATTTTAAAATTCCTGTCATTTTTAAACCTGTCTGTATAAAGTTAATTCTTTTTATTCTTAGCTTGTTTATTTGCTTATTACCCTACCATAATGCAAATAAACACAAACTTGTTTATGTACCATAGACTTAGTATCCTGGTATAACTATATTATTAGCATATTCATTCTTATAAATAGTGATATTTCTATATGCCCTTTGCCTGACCTATCAGTTCCCAAACCCCCTCCCTCCCTGTCATCCCTAGTATCCTTAGGTTTGTTCTCTCCTGAAAGTTCAATGTACTATTATAGTCTTTTCTTTCTTACCTTCATTCCTTCCTTCTTCCCTCCTTCCCTCCCCGCTTCCTTATATCTAGATTTACAACCAAATAAGATCTTTGAAATAAAACATTAAAATATATTCTGTTTTCATAAGTTTAACTATATTTAATATATTTTGAGTTTCTCAAAAGTTGACACAATATTTTACTGAATGAACACATATGATTTCTCAAGGAAAAAGTGAACTTGATGAATTATTCACATTTATATTCACCAGCTTACATTTCTTCCTATGAAAAAATATCTTCAAGTATGGTAATGTGGAAGAATCAGAAGCAAGGAATTTGAAAATGAAAAGAAAACTGTATGTCTTAAAAGGCATTATAAAACAATAAGAGGGTTTTAAAATTATTTCTATAACTTCAAAACAGGCTTATCTGGTAATTATCTTTAGAGTCATATTATCTTTCTAGAATATTATTTTCAGGGTGAATGAGCAAGACCTAGAACTGACTGGTTTTACTTGCTAACTGATGAACGTTTGAGAGGCAACCTTCCAGAGAAAAGAAATTTATGACCACAATCACAGTCTGGTTCACAGTGAAGCTCAATCACGTTACTAAATTCTAAATTGAGATGTCAACCTGGAGGAAATATTCTGGAAAAGAACACACAGATGGTAGGACTCTTCTGAAGACAGGGTGAGGAATATAGTGCTGAGCACATGCTAATCAATCTTCCGGAGGCAAAAAAAGTTGACTTGGTGGGACATAACGGTTTAAAATTGAAGTCCCTGGGAAGAACCCTAACCTGAGACTAAAAAGAGGGAATATGATACATATTTGTTTCATCCAGTAGGTCTTAAGAAGGCTGATATATTAAAGTAACAAATAATACTGAATAGTAATATATTGTAAAATATTAAACTGAATAAAATTAAAATTTTTAGTAACATTTCTAAGAGCAAATTAAATAAAAATGTAAAAAATAAAGCAAGTATTATTAAAATCCTAACTTCAAATATATGATTATTTCAAATACATTAAATACAACTAGCAGAATAAGATAAAGATTACAATGGAAGTTATAAATGGAGACGATAATAGGACTTTAATCTGGTTTTCATACGTTTTTTTCCTAATTTTAAATAAAAAAAATAAGTTATAATTTGATGACATTAATTTATTCAACAAATACATGTTTTATGCCTAAAATGTGCTTCTCATGGTAGGTACGAAGCATAAAACTATGGAAAAGCCAGAATTTGTTTTTGTCCACCCAGAACTTCCAGTCTAAAGTGTCAGTAAAAACAAGAGGAAACAATTAAATACAGACGAGTCCTGGCTAAGAAGATAGTAGCATTTCAGCTGAAACCTGAATGGTGAGAAAGAGCCAGCCACTTAAAAATATCCTTAGGACAAGGATGTTAGAGACCGGGGCCAGTATTCCAAAAAGTGAATTAGCTGATACAAAAGTCAGAGCCAGAGGCAGGAATGAGGTTGGTTGTTGAAAGGATTGGGGGAAAAAAAAAGCAATGGACTGTAGCCTGAGAGGTAGTGATGAGATAGCCCAAGATGAGGCAGAAAAGACGGTCAAGGCCAGATCATGCAGGGCCTTTTATGTTATAATAATGAGCTTACATTTATTCTTCATGCCATGGCAAGCCATTGAAAGAAGTGACATGACTCAATTTACATTCTTAAAAGATACTATTTTTATAGTTATCCCTAAATCAAAGGTTTTTAAACTTGGAAATGAATTGTAAAAATTGTGTTTATAATCAACAACCTCATTGAGAAAATATCAAAAAATCCATTATATCTGGGATCATTTGTTTGTAAAGATAACAGATTTCTTGGGGGTTTTTTTGTGTGTTTTGGTTTTGCTGGTTTTTTGCTTTTTAAATTTTACACTGGGAATAACTTTTTAGTAAATGCAGACCCATCTTTTACGGACTTGAGCTTGTACTAAAACAGGATTGTCACCCATATGCTCATATACTCCTCCTCACCCTGATAGAGAAGTTATCCCTTCCACTCTAAAATATCATTGGCTTGGTAAGTTCTTTGTTATTCATAATGGTGGGCTTTTATTTTATTGCTTGCTGTTAATACTACAATAGTTATTTGGGAGAAAGAAAATGATTTCTGGTAAACTACCTATGGATGTAAATATTGTGCTTAAAACATTTTCTTTTTTCAAAAATGTATTTCCCTGAGTGGATAACAATACTATGCTTTCAAATAACTAATGAGTTTCCAAAAGACTACAAAATGAGGTAACAAAAAATTTGAGTTTTCCCCTTACATAAGAGTGCATTATATAACTGTATAAATACAACTTCTCCTTTGACTAATGTCATAGAAATAAGTGTTCTCTTTTCCAATAACAGAATTTTTTATCCCCAAGGTAACCATTGGTATTTGAATCTGAGACATGTATAAAGTCTTTGATAGCAGAGGCAGAAATATAAATTACTTTTCATTCACTGACAGGCATAAGATAGTGCCTTAGATATAGTGGGCACATATTTTTGAACACATGAACATTGTGTTCAAATAATACCACCTTAATTTTTTGTGTGTTGATCAATATGTAGTAATATATGAATCAACTTGGAATATTCCCTAAGGAACAAGCTCCGTTTTGAAAAAAAAAAATGTAATAACACAGTGGTTAATAGGATGTGTTTTTCACTGTTTGATCATTTCTGAATGCACAAAAGATTTCATTAATGTTGATTTCACCCATCTTGTCCATGTTTACATGCTTTGATGTTCAAGCCCTTTGTAGTGCCACATTAGATCTAGGGGAACATTACCCTATGAGAGCAAGTGGAAACTGCTGTGGGAAAATATTAAAATGAAACTTGATACTTTGTATAGATTTGCACAGATAAATCAGCTCAAAGAATCATACTTCTAATAAGGCAAATAAGAAATTAATACTATCTTCTCACATCCTTTTTAGGGCCACTGCATTTTTAATGTGCTAATTAGATCATCGTAATGAATTGAAGCTTTTAATGGGAATTATTAAAATAAATTTCAATAAAAAATTGAGGTACATTTTTTTAAAAATCTCATCTGATTTTTTAAAATTTTAAGATCACTTATTCTGACAAATGTTTGCAAAATTATAACTGGAAAAATAATATATTCACAGCAAAGCTAAAGGTCTCTTCATTTCAGTATTGGAAGGAAAGGGTTAACAGCCTATTCTTGACCTTTTCTCTAGTCTCAGAAATTCATTAAAAGTTGACTCTTGGTTGAATCATCTTTGCAATTTAAGAAATTCATAAACATATACTGGGTCCAAAATAAATGAGAACTGGGGAAGTTATGTACTAGATTAAACACCAGCCTGCCATTGTTGAGATTGTTTATTGAATAATAAATGATCAGCATTGATTAGATGTAGTTGTGTCAGAGAATGAGAACTGATGATAAAATCCTAAAGAGGCTGTGTGTCTAGCAAGGCATAAAAGCTGAATGGACCCCAGAGCTGAGGTTTCCCTGAGCTGAAGCAGCTCATACTGATCCAGTCAGTCTAGTCTTGGGTAAGCAATGACTGTGCACATTCGGAACCATTTCAGGGAGTCACAAGTCCTCTCCTAGCTGTTGACATCCACTTTGTATCACCTGCCTTATGACCTTCGAGTAAACTTGGTATTGATAAAGCTCATTGTGTTTCATGGATATTATTGTAGATGTGAAATCAAGAATTGTGCTACTGCTCTAGCAAAGTGGGCATTTCAACTATAGTAGTATATTAACAAGAAATAATATTTCTGCATCGTCTGCCTGCTGAGGTACAGGATCTTCCACTAACAGTAGATTAGTCACATTATTCATGCCCTAAACTGTTCCTATTTGTCTTGTTTACTTTCCATGTCAAATTGGAACTAAATAAATTATGACAGTTTATGAACTTTACATGCAATTTGTGCAACAACAGATTTTAATTTCAAAGTCCTCATCTTATATGCTTTGATAGATCTAAACAAAGTATGTGTTCTATGACGGATAGACAGACATAAATAGAAAATAGATTTATATCTCTTTCTGTAAATCACACTGACATATTGATAGTAAGTAACACTCATTGCTCAAATTTAGATATGTACTGAGTGCTCTGTTATCAAAATCAGTCTGTTAGGAAGAATATATAATTCTAACTAAAGTTTTATTACCAAAATTCCTCTCTCAGAGAAATTCTAATAGAAAATTAGTCATCGTTTTGTAATTACCCCTTGTTTTGAATTTTAAAAAACCCTTTGTATTCTATATTTTCTTCAGGTAACTTTAAGTTGTTTCAAAAAATTTAATAAACCTTTGGAAGCTACAGATTTCTTCAAATTTAGGGCACTGAATAGAATGAGCCAAAGACTGAAAGGGCAATTACAAAAAGTTCCAAGTGTTCAGGTTATTGGCAGAACCATAGGAATAAGTACAGGCTTTTGAATAAAACTACTTTTGAAATGATAAAGACTGAAAGGGCAATTACAAAAAGTTCCAAGTGTTCAGGTTATTGGCAGAACCATAGGAATACGTACAGGCTTTTGAATAAAACTACTTTTGAAATGATAAATGTGTGTGTGTGTGTGTGTGTGTGTGTGTGTGAAAAATCAATCATATTTAATAACAAGTCATTAAGCTCATGTTTGGGGCTATAATCTCAAATCCCACTATTGAAATCATTGACCAGCTAATCCTAAAGTGACCTACAAAAATGACCTTATAAACAAAAGCAGTACATATTTTTCTAACAAACGTTTTCTTATCAAATAGCAACAATAACCAACTCTTCAAGTTTGAGGGTCAAACTTCTCCAAGCAAAGCTCTAAATGCATAGAATCCATCATTAATCAAACTGATCTAATTAATGATAAGATAACCCTATAGACTCCTTGTTAGACTTGAATTTCATTAGTACTAAACTCATAATTTATAATGTCATGATAGTTGCTTTAAAATGTATATAATGTTTATTTAATGAGGAAATGTTGACATGTAACACACTTTCTTTTTTCCTTGGACTAGCTTGTGTAGCCCCAGGGCACAGGAAATATCGACTCATATGGCAGGGTTGATAAACATCAACTCTCCCTGCGGACTTGGGCCAGCAAGCTGCTCCAGAATTCAGCAGATGTTTCTACTGTCTGGTCCAATGGAAACCTTATGGACCTTTTTTCCTTCCTCTCCTCCCAGGAGCAAATGTTAACACACCAGAAATTTGGATGCATGCCAAATAAGAAGCAGAAGCGTTGGTGAGAAAGTAGGGTACACTCTTATCCATAAATAGTGGTCATCAGTGATATGAATTGACTATTGAGCCATTTTTAATGGCTTATTTTTGTGCATTTGCTACTTCATTTAACCAAACCCTTTTAAACCCTGCTATTCTTACATGACAGTATTTATCGTAAGTATATAAATCTAATCTTTGATTATGCTACTTGTTTCAAGATACAAACAAAAGAGTGTCTGAAAATATAAAATAGGAAAACAGTTTTTTCCTAATATTTTATAGAAAGAAGACTACAAAAAAATTTAAGTAGGGTCATAATTAATTATGTAACAAAATAATAGTATTAACAATAGGCCCCCTACCGTGCTTATGGCCTAGTACATTATCTGTAGCACCTTAGACAGTTAGAAATACTGTGTGTTATGAAAGAGACAGTAGAATATAGAACCTGAAGGGAAGGGTGCACTTATATCCATATTCCAAAATGAACAAATCATTCTACTTCTAATTATTGGTTTAATAATTAGACAAATAAGATAATAAAAATAGTAACAAAATGTTAATTTAAAAGTTTTGAAAGAACAGAACTAAAAGATAATACAAATTTTCCTGTGAACTTTTCAAAGACTCCTCGTACATCAGAAAATGACAAATATATGTTAAGTTTATAAAATATTCAATTTTATCAGTATTAAAATAATTTTAAGTTTAAAAATAGCATAAAGACTTAACCAAATAGATAAAAAACAATGGAACAGAAACTATTGAGACTGACCCTGGTTTTCCAGATAGTGATACAATAGTGGTGCCTGTAGTTAAGATATGAACAAAAAGGAAAAGTAATATATTTGTTAAATTTTGATGTTTTGCAAGCCACCCCCAAACATAGTGGCTTAAATCAACCACCATTTTTGTAGTTCACAGTTCTGCGAGGTGACAATTTGGACTGAGTGCCACTGGGCAGTTCTTCTCATCTTGGCCGTCCTCCCTAATACATCTCTGGTTAGTTGCCAGCCATCTGCTTTTGGGGGCTCTGCTTTTGGGGATAGGCTGGCTGTCAGCTGGGTGGCAGGTGGCACCTGGGCTTGATTTGATGGCTCCTGGGTCCCAAGAGCACAGCCCAAGGAGCAAGCACTTTACAAGTCTCTTCTTGCATTATGTTTGTTACTGTCATATTGGTCCAGACAAGTCACATGGTCAAGCCCAAAGTTTATGGGGAAAGAGACTTCCCAAGAGGACAGATACAGGGATACAGGAACAAAATAGCAGCTATGGGAGGAGGAGACCAACATAGTTGGTTACCAGAGACGGAAGGATATAACCAAAGGCAAGAAAAAAACTAAGCATTTTTTTTTCTTTTTTTAACAGATCAAAAGATGGAGAAAAATCAAGTATATAAAAGGTCAGAAACATGTCCGTGGGAACCAACGAGCATATATCTGAGGGACCTTGCTATAGACAGATTAATTGAAAAAACAAAAAGAGAAAGCAGAATGCAATGTTTTAAGAAGTAAATGAGAAGCAGTCAAATGAAGATACTAAGTGTAACCAACACTTTTCAAAAAACTTGTCAATTAGGGGATTTAACAAAAGCTAAACAACGGCATAAAGCCCAAGAGAGATTTTTACTGTTCTGTAGTTTAAGTCATGTAACTTATTAGCAGTAACGCTACATAACCTTCATTGTGACTCAGTTGACTTCTCTCTGTTCTGTTCTGTGAATTTCATGAATGGTTTCTTCGACCAGGAAGATTGCTGTGGAAAGTGGGAGTAACCAGCTCCAGTGTTTTCCCACTCCAAGAAAAGCCCCTCAAAACAGGTGCTCTGTTTTTTTGGTCAGTGACATTACTGTTGTGTGTCCAGCACAGTGCAGTCCTCTTCACAGGAACATGTCTGTCTAATGGTAACACCTTATTTTTCTAATGGCAGCATTAACAAAACCAATAGAAATAAAAACAAAAAAAATATTTTGAGTGTAAACAAGAGTACACCTCACCTCATATTGCAGATTTCTTCTAAATAACCATGGCTCTTTTTCTGAAATTATTATTTATTCCTTATGTGCTATGGAAGTTCAAGAAATATTTCTTTTTTTCTTTACAGTATGTTGATAAAATGCCATCAGACCAATGGATGTTACTTAGTCCTTCATAACTTCGACCATCCAATCATTGTTAACCTGCCTGTCATACTAACTACTTATTTCCTGTTCTTGATAACTAAGTAGTTAAGAACATGTAACAGAAAACATAAAGAAATAAACTCAGTTTCTCATTGACTAGTAATCTTAGTAAATATACAGCTACTGTCTGATTTTTATTACACATATGATAGAAATGTTATCTATAGATGTGTAACATAATAAAAAGATGTCCAATTGAAACTGCAGAGAATTTAGGCATGGTATCAGCATTTCTGAGAGTAGCTTTACAAATATGAAGTCATGTAAAAATAAAATTCATTTTATTGGCTATTGCCTTGGATTTAGGCAAAAACTTGACCCCCATCATGACAGTGTTAAGAGAGTGGGAAATCCTATTATGGTAATTGAAAGGTGGGGCCTTGAATAGGTGATTAGATTGCAGGATGGTGCCAGAATGAATGGATTAAAAATGGTGGTCATGGGCGTGGTTCTGAGGGCTTTAAAAAGAGAGTGAATGAGGAAGTTCATCTCTCTCTTTTCCTCTCTGCTTCCGCAATATGATACCCTGTGCCACTGAAGCCACACTAAGGAAGATGCTCATGAGATGTGTTCCCTCAACTTAGGATTTCCAGTCTCTGAAACTGTAAGCAATAAATTCCATTTTCTTACAAACTACCCAGTTCTGTGTATTTTGTTCTAAGCAACAGAAATGGACTAATACAGCTATTGATTGCAAAAGTCATTGCATTGACTGCTGAAAGGTCATTAAGAAACTCAGAAGAATACAGGTTCCCTTTTGAACAAAAATATGACCCATAGAGACCCACAGCCATAAAATACTTAGAATCACCCTTAAGTGATTATACCCACAAACAATCTCCTGTAGGTGGACAATGGCTTAGGGAAAATGTTTATACTGAAATTTAACATCATTTAATTCAAGTCTTAGGTCCTCTCGTGCTGAAGGAAAGCATGAGCTCTCATATGCATAAGGCAGGAGAGATTTCTTTGTTTATTGCTGATGTCCAAAGGGTCTTTATGTATTACACAATGTGAATAAAGTGTATGAAGAGTGTGTCTTTAGAATTGATGCAAAGGTTTCTGGTAAGATGGGAAGAAATGGTTAAATGGACAAGTAAAGGAAAACAAAAGAAGCCTTAGGAGAAAGGAAGGGTGAGAGGCTAAATAGCAGAGTGACAAGTTAGCAAAGCAACAGTAGGAGGTGAGTGACCTCATATACATAAAAAACATTTTAGTTATGTTTCAGATAATAAAACAGTGACTATAATTATGTATAAGATGCTTAAATGTTTCTATCAACAGAAAATATAGGTGGCACCATTTCTAAATAATGCCTTTCAGTAAGCGATTTTTTTTAACACCAAAATAATGTAAGCACACTAACATTTCTGCTTTCATCTTTACTTCCTCTAAACATTCCAAAAGTTTTCCTCAAGCTTCAATTATGTAGGGCAGAAGCCAAATCAGGTATAGTCCATATTTATATCCTAGATCACCTCTCTTTGCCCTCACGTAGAAATCAACAATGATTTTCCTACTGATGATTGGTAGAGATATTGCAGAGAATATAACTACTCATACATACTTTGCATACCTATATTTATTACAATGAGGTAGGGTGTAATATCCACGAGCTTATCCACCTTGGCTTTAAAGTTTGCTTAAGGAAGATTTTTTATTATTTCTCATCATCCAGCCTGGCTTCTGTTGCTGTTCTGAACTCGGACACTTAAAAAGCATTCCTATAAATTGGTTTGCCTATAAGTTAGACACTTTGAGAGAAAGTACTGACTGAAGATTGAATTTACACATTTCTACTAAATATGTAAATTGTGGAAAAACTCTTCATAAACTGAATTTTACTTTAAATTGAAAGTATTGAAATGAAAAAGAATAAGAAGATAAAAAGAATAGCAAAGAAATATAGAAAAAGGTGAGAGGAGAAGAGTCGACTATAAAAACATGAGTTTAAAATAGAGCAAATATGTTCTGTACAACTAGGTACATTAGAATGCCATGGGAAGAATGTCATAAAGAATTTACTTATGAAAATAATGCTGAAATACAAAACGAAAAATTTGCATAAGTAGATGAAAGTAAGAGAAAGAAATATATGCATATTTATGTACATTTTGGAAACATAATAAGCAATGAATTTGAGATGGTTTAAAAGGAAACATGAATAAATAATGTATAACCTGATTTATACTAGGAGAACAAATAAACAGGAATGAATTAAATTGTAACTCAAAGACCATATCAAATCAAGTCATATTATTTAGCAGAACTTTCAGGCATGTTAGAGATCTATTCTGTTTTTCAAATACCATATAACTGAAGTTATATGATTGGGAAGTAAAAAGGATTACCACTGAGTGTTTATATGACAAATTAGAAATCAAATATTTTATCAAAAATGCCTTACCACTATGTTGAAATATTACGTTTGTCTGTGTACAAAAAATATAGTCCCACATAATTAAAAAGAAGAAATAACCTAAAGTTGCAAATTATTGTCGTTAAAAATAAAAATAAAAGGACCGGCCCGGTGGCGCACTCAGTAGAGTGCGGCACTTGGGAGCGCAGCGGCACTCCCACCGAGGGTTCGGATCCCATATAGAGACCGGTCCGCTCACTGGTTGAGAGCGGTGTGGGCGCAACACTGAGGGTTGTGATCCCGTTACCGGTCACGAAAAAAGACAAAAAGGAAAAAAATAAAAAATAAAAATAAGTAACAAGTCTAAAAGTAAATAGCTAGGAAATGGCAAGATGGGAACTTCAAACTAGATCTTATATTAAATAATTTTACATTGAACTATCCATGAAAGAGATTAACTTATTCAGTGTCTACTCTATGCCAGATATTATGACAGGCATGGGGTATTAAAATGATACTAAAAATGAAAATGATGATTTGAATTCAGTAGGTACAGGAATTTGAGACATAATAAATAGCATATTCTCTCTCTCTCTCTCTCTCATATTCTCCTTAGTATTTGCAATGTCCTAATTTTCAATTGTTAAATTATATAGCTACTAAGTCTCTTTTGACATAAAGAAGTCAAAGATGTATTTTTCTATCAATGCTTGATGTTTTTCAATATAGGAGGACTACACTAAGCCTAGAATGAGTGATTTGTTTTCTCCGTTTTCAAATTTTTATTTATTAAAACTTTATTTTACTGGAATAATAATAATAAAGGCATAATTATGATTTTTCCAGAAAAATCCTTATGTATTTTTATTATACAGAAAAAAAGGAATTCACAGATTATTTTTTTAATTGCTGAAATATAAGCAACTGGCTTGTATATTGATATGTGCATTAAAGTAATTTTCTAGATCAGCGAATTCATGTTAAAAATGATTACTTGTACTAAAATTATATTTCTTCTTTTGCTCTAAAAATCCCTTAATAAAAATCATCTACTTTTTAAATTACCGAATTATTTTAAAGTTAATTTAGTACCTAATAACATGTTTACATGAGTGGATTTATCCGAACAGTAAGTGTGTTGGAGCATGGTTTTTTTCATAAATCAGAGAATAATTCGTTTTGCATGTCAGTGAGTAAGTTTATTAAATCAGATTGTATGTAACTGAAATAAAGGAAGATTGACTGATAGTAATCCTGTATAATACAAATGTACATAATGTAGTGCCAAATCTATTTTATAGGGCTGAATTTGTAGAAAGCAAAAATATCAAAGTGCTAAATAATAAAAATCATCATAGACAAACATAAAAATCAGTTTGTAAAATTCTGAATAAACATAATTATCTTAAATCATTCTGAAGGGATTTTATTTTTAAGTTTTATAAAACCATAATATAATCATCACAATCTGTTGAATGCTGTGCAACTTTCTTGAACTATATCTTTAAGACCTGAGCCAGGTGCCAATATATTATTAATTCCTTCATTAATAGAACCAATGAAAATACTGGCAATACTATACTATTATAGGGCAAAAAGCTTTTAAAGTAGAATAATTTAAATTGTTTTAGAGAAATGCAGATGAACTCCTTTTCTAAGATTTGAAATAATTGTAAACTGCAAAACAATTCTAGCAAATGTGATTTTAAAGTTTGGGTCTTATCTTATACTAGGTACTTAAGTTCTGAACTTCTCTACACAGATGCTGTACACATGGCTACCTTATAAGTACATAAAACATTCCCTTTATTTCTAATTTTCATTTTGGTCACACCTTATTTTTGGGTATTTAGGTTTATTAAAATCACATATAAATGTTATAGTAAAGGACTTATCTTCACCATTATGAGTGTGTGTGTATACTTATTTATGTATATAAAATTATGCATGTATATGTATGTGTATTTTCCAGATTCTTCTGATTGGTAATAATTTAACTATACACACAGAAAAATTGAATGGAAACTTTTTGAGTCATTTTGTGTCTTATGAAGATTTAATCACACAGAGCCTGGTAGGATTATTAGTTATTAAATATAAATCAACTATACAACTCGACTACTTTCCCAGTGTTTACATAGTCTTCCCAATCTTAACAATAATTACCAATGTTATCCAAAGTAACTGTGCCACATGATGTTGTCTGCCTTAAATAAGGTGACCTATTAGGATGATAGACTATAATTTTTTAGTACAATAAAAATTAATATTGAAGCCTTAAAGAAAGCCATGAGTTTTCTAATTCCAAAGGTTTTCTCAGTTAAAAAAAAAAAAAAAAAAAAGCAAAAAACAAAAACAGTAGTAATCTGCCTGGCTGCAATAGACTAATAAAAATGTTTAATGAAGACAATATATTTGCAATTGAACGTAATAAAGTATGGAAATTAAATAAAATATACTTTGGAATTGTTTTTAGAAATAAAAACCACTTCTTGAATATCTTTTTGTTAAAATACCTCCCTTGCATGCTGTTTTGCATGTAGTAGCTGTACTACCATGTATACGAGGGTACTTTGAAAAGTTTGTGGAAAAATATAATTGAAAGATAATGTGAATCTTTCCATGAACTTTTTGAAGTATTCTCATATAAATGTTTCACAGAATCTTCCTCTTTAAACTGCTGAAAATAATTGCCTTTCAGCTATTAATTGCTTCTTTCTTGTGATAAGAAATTCCACCATGTAAAAAAGCTGTACGAAATGTTTTTAAGCTATCCACATTAAATCTAAGAACACCAATATATATATTGAAACCATATGAATCACATATTTTTTATTCATTTAAACAAGGAGACTGTTGAGACATATTTTTTCTTAGACTCCTTATAGTTAATTTTCAGTTGGAGGCAAAAAATTCCTATCCTTTGGAGAAAATAAAAGGATGTGAGGGAGATAGTGATATGAGGCTGAGAAACACAGAGTCCAATATGAATACAAGGCTATGTACCAAGGATAATGCAAGACAAGTCCTACAAATATGAGATAACTTTCAAAACAAGAAGTATCAGCCTCAAAAACTGATTTTATGCTTTTCTGTCTAGGTATAACATCTTCCCTTTGAAAATATACAGGCTATCGAAGTTAATGATTTAACTATTACTTAACATCATCTCATCAACTTCTAGTCTTTTTTTATTTATTCAACACACAAGAATATGTATTAATTTAGTACTTACAATGAACAATGCATCATTCTTAATGCTAGGGATCAGGACTGACCAAGATTGACAAAGACCCCAGCCCTCAAGGAACTGAAAAATCAAGGACATTATACCGATAAACAGCAATCTCTGGTCTTTCTCTGAAAGATACTCTATGTTGTTGATTAAATCTCAGACATAAATGTGCCTGAAAGCAACACCATTGGATAGAAAAGTGATAATTCACCTAAGTCCTAAGTAAGGAATTACACAAATGCTTATTTGACCAGTGAAGATAAAAAATTTTGTGTATTGAATACACAAATAAATAAAAATGTTTTAGGTGGCCATTTCCCTCACCTGAAAATATAGATTTTGTGGCAGGGTTAAATGGACTAATGGCAGCATTTTAGTGTTGTTTCTTGCACAGAGACAGCTAGCTAGTCATGAAAATGCTTCTCTCCCTTTCCTGTCACTATAGCTGGATTGTATGACCCACCTTACTTTTCAATGAAGTGTAGCCATGTGGCTAAATAACAAAAGAATGTGAGCAGAAAGACTTATTTTGTAGGCTTGACCTATTAAAGAGTTTCACATCACTCTGTTATGTTATACTCTCTGTTTGGCTAACAAGCATGACATTCTATGTGGCTAAATAACAAAAGAATGTGAGCAGAAAGACTTATTTTGTAGGCTTGACCTATTAAAAAGTTTCACATCACTCTATTATGTTATACTCTCTGTTTGGCTAACAAGCATGACATTCTATTTTTTTTTTTTTTTAAGAAGATCACAAAGCCCTTGTTTATCAACCCATTCCCCTGAATTTCTTTGGAGAGGAGCACCACTCCTCAGATCAATATGGGAACAAGTAAAAAATATATATCTCAAATGTTTAAACCATCATGCACTCTGGGTTCTATGTGCTACAACTGCTAGTATTACCTAACTTATACATTTATCACAGGGATTCACCCAGCAAAAAGAGCCTATTTTTAGCTGGAAACAGAAAAATGAAGATAGATGAGGATTTGAGGTGAAGAAATGAAGATAACTGGGAATAAAAGCAGACCACAGGAGACCTGAGTTGCTGAACACTAAAGACCACACTCAGCAGATGTGAGGGGAAAACCAAAATCTGGCCTCTAAAACAGACCAAGATAGAAATGAAATATAGACAGATGCTTGCTGGCTCCTAATAGTATTTTGTACTTTCAGGTTTGCATAAGTGTCTGCTTCATCTAAACTAGACTTAGTTAATCCTTGGATGCCAGTTTGGAATTCTGCAACCAACTATGTATTTGTTACTGGTCACCAGTGCCAAGGAAGTGAAATTGAATTAGAAATATACAAAAGTTCTTTGTTTCTGAGAATCACTTTTTATTTTAATTCAAGGCTTATATTCAAGAATTTAAGTATCCCATATATTCTACTTAGACAAACAGATGTATACACACAGAGACAAAGATGATGTACACATACTTTCCACATACCTGCACTTAAAAAAAAAGACAAGTAAACCAAAGAAACTTTAATATTCAAATGTAAAAATTTCAAAGCTAAAAATGACTGGAAAGAGATTTAATAAAAAAGATCATTTAACACCATGAAAGTTCTCTTTTTTTAATATGAATGCATGTGAGTGTCTTATGTAACACCGTTTTAAAACTGATACAACTTGTTTTATTTTCATAAATGCTTTGGTTTAGGAACAATCCTGCTAACCTCGTCTTTATTCTCACCCCATGATATTTTCATTTGCCTCCAATAGTGTCAGAGGTGCACAGATCCTTTGATCAATACATTTCACACACACACACACACACACACACACACACACACACACACACACACACACACTCACCAAAAAAAAAAAAATGAAAGAAAAAATTACAATACTATAGCAGCTTGTAAAGGTTCAGTTCGGTGCATTTACTACCCCTTTTGCTGAAAAACTTCACCTTTCTTGATTTGTGGCATACTGGTCCAACTTGGAAAGAAATGAAATGAGTTCTTTCTGATCACTGACAAAACACTCTTAGGAAAGATCAAAATCCCTTCTTCAGCTCATTATAGATCAGCCATCTAAAGAGATGGAACTTGAAGAAAGATACATGTCATTTTGGGGAAAAAAAATGCTTTTTGGAAATAATTCCATCAGTGTGCCATAAATTTTTGACCTGTTCTCCATTTCTTTTTGAATATTAACCTGAAAAGGGGGACCCCTTTTTTAATTTCTTTGTTCATTCCAAACTAGCTATCTTTTGCATTTTTCCCAAACATTTCCATCAAATGTTTAATATCTACAATGTTTAAAAAGCATGTAATAAGTTAAGTGTAGATTCAAAGGCTGAGGCCAAGTTAAAAATATTAAATATAGTATTAATAATATCAGGGAGATATATATTTTATTGAAATAACTTATGATGCTTTATAAACAGCCTACGTTTCCCCCATTCAGACAGCACAAAAGTATTGAATTCTAG
>NW_007737497.1:21718-22285 GCF_000696425.1 Galeopterus variegatus | reverse complement strand
GATGCTTTATAAACAGCCTACGTTTCCCCCATTCAGACAGCACAAAAGTATTGAATTCTAGAATCTTCCTTGAGAAACTCTTCAGTTCATTCAAACTTAAGGTAGTAAATACATATTCTGTTAATGTAAATACAGGGACATTCATTTTTATTTAACTTCTCTGAAGAAAGATATGGATTGATTTGTGGACTGACCGATGAACTGAAGAAGTTCAGAAAGTGCTGTTATTCTAACATGATAATTATTTAATATTACTGAACCAATGAACTGTAGCCTATGCTTCACTGAACAAAATACTTATGGTCTAATTTAGATTGATAAAGTGCTCACTTACAGGGCTCACACAACTTTGCTTGAAGAATTATTGTTTTCTAATTCATAGAAGAGGGTTGTCCTAATGTCTATGAGAAAGGGGTTAGCAGAGTCCAAGCAGGACACGTTGTAAATTACATTTAATATGAGACACATTGTAAATGACACCTATCACAGACCATGAAATCCTAGAACTACTTCATTACGCTGCTAGATACAAAATTAAGAACATTGTTTTATCTGCTCTTACAGTAC
>NW_007737497.1:19031-20143 GCF_000696425.1 Galeopterus variegatus | reverse complement strand
AATATGAATTTTTTCATAAACTTTGAAGTTCTCTTGTATATGTAGTAGTAAATAATCTTACAATTTTCATTAGTAGCATGTAGATATCTAGAAATAATTTCTATTCTGGTAATTAAGTTATAATTTTATAATATGCATGTTAGATTTTAATAGTGATTTTTATTATTCATGTCTGTCAATTTAGCCAAGAAGTTTTTCTCCATACTAGTTTTTCCCAGTTGGAAAAATAAAATAAAATAAAGTAAGCTATAAATATAATTTTTCTCTTGTGACTCCAATGAAACCAGAGTTAGTTTGGCATATTAATAAAATATTTAAACTGCTCTCATCTTATATTCCACTTTTTACTAATGATGTTTTACTAGTTTAAATGACACATTAAAGAGATGTATTTACTTCAGGGATAAAATATATTTAAAATAAATATCCATATTACCTGAAAACAACTTGTTAATTAGCTTATGGTAAAGAAATGAGTGTAAGACTTAATTGATACATTACCATAAAAGCTAATCTATGTAAGAAAGAAGAACTTAAAACAAAAAGACACATGATCCTATGGGCAAAAATTACAAGCAACAAAACCAACAAATATAGTAATTTACTTACTGTGTTGTATAGATCTGTTCTACAGAAACAAATGCAAAAGATTAGGTACATATGTAAGTTTAGGGTGCTAAATTATAATCCTTTTGACTATTTATCAAATAGTAGATCTACCAACATTCCAGATGCTTTTATTTCTGGTGAGACTTCCTGGATGGAATAGAAATTGAAAAATGGTGCATGGGGTTCTCCTCCTCTAACCCACTTTGAAATGTGGCCATAGACTTTTTTCATGTGCATGTGAAATTTTGTATCTAAAAATTCAAATTGTTTCTACAATGCCACATTTAGTTTTTTGAAAAGTGGGAGTGATGGAAGGTTATGGTTAGAGGTGGCTCAACTCTCCTCAGTGGAATTGACATCTACTGCAGAACACACTAGACATTGGGCGATAGAATCAGATAATCACAATAGTCCAGCCAGCCACAAAAAACTTAGTGACAGAAGGAAACTTCATGAATTAAGTTTGCACTAGAATTGTGGCCACTCTGTAACTTCTATTCCTT
>NW_007737497.1:14049-18020 GCF_000696425.1 Galeopterus variegatus | reverse complement strand
CTTATCAATAAAAATAAGCAAGGTTGCATATAGTGTATAACTAAGCATATTACTTAGAACTAGATCATGAACATGAAGACACAATTTTAGATTTTGAAACCTCTTTTGCTTAAGCAGACTTTATCTTTTTACTGAATTCCTCTGAAACAGCTCAGCTACCCAGGTTATTCATACATTGGGAGTAGTACCCAACTGGCTCATGCCCAATATTGACACAGTCAGCCGTGAAAAAGTTAAGAGTACATCTAGGTGAATCAGATAATATATTTAAATCACTAGAGTAAAATTTAAGGTGATCACTAATATTACTAAATATGATAATTAGGATTTTTTTACTTTATGGCACACATCTTGTTACTAGCAGTGAAACTTTTGAAATCTACTCAGTGGAGTGAAATGCTAAATATATTCCAAGCAAGCTAAAAAAGATGGTACACTAGTAGATATTCAATATAAATATTTATCGAATTCATTTGTTGTTCCATACCCTATAGGAGTTGCAAATCTCTGACAAAAAGTGATGGAAAAAACTGAACACATATATTAAATGCAATACGTAAAGAGTTCATGTGGAATACATGTTAACGCATGATTAAAAACAGATGTTATCAGATTGAATTAAATAGAAACAGAAATTTGAATGAAATCTTGCTAGCATGGCCTAGCTCACTTTCTCCCTTTTTTTAAAGTATGTAAAAAAAATAATTATGAAAACAAAGACAAAAATTAGAACTCATGGCAGAACCGGACAATAGGACTCATTAATATATCACAAGCATTTCAGGAAAATATCTGCGAACTCCAAGACCAAGAGAAATGAACTGAAATAATGAATTGTTCATTTTCCTCTCCTTTGCAATTGCAAAGGCATATTCTCAGTGTCACAGAATTGAAATGTGTGCAAGAGTCTCTTCTTTGCTGCAAATATGCAAGGTTTGTGTGACTCTGGAAACAGTGTCCATCCTTCTACTACATAGAGGTTACCTTCTCAGGAGTGGAACCTCATTTTCAGATAAGTACCTCTTTTATATCTATCTGAACACTCTAGAATGGGTGAGCATACTTCCCAGTTTTCCTGGGATAATCCTAGTACATGCTGGTCACCTGACATACTATTAATAGAGACACTTTTTCACTCTCAAATTTTCTGTTTGTGGACAATAATTTATATGTTTATTCTACCAAGAACATGTATGTTCTAAGAACATTATACAGCTGGTTGTATGGGGAATTGGCAGTTGAATGCAGCATTGAGAAGGAAATTCCAATATTTTAAAGTAAAATAGACACAATTAATTCAGGCATTGCTCTTGTGATTATTGGGTATTATCCTTTTCCGTGTACTTCCTCTGTTCAGAGTATCATACTAAAAGAATGTGAGAGAAGAAGGTTACAAAATTAATCTAAAAGTTCTACTGTATTTGTATACCAAGTAGACACTAGGAATTGATTCAGGAACTATGCATATCTTTTCTTCTCTTGTTTGGATATACAGGGTATTTATACAACATTCATAGTGACAGAAAGTGGAATCAAATGTGACCTGAGCACTCTGTTGAAAAACTCAAAAAATTGGATAAAACTTCCTCATTCACGGGTGAGTGAACAGAACAAAAACAAAGATGGGGCCTTGCTATGCACAGTAAGTATTCTGTAGATGAGAGTAATAGTACACAAGAAAGCTGTCCTCAAAGAAAAAAGGAGAAGAGGGATGGATTCCTCATTCATGGGTGAGTGAACAGAACAAAAACAAAGATGGGGCCTTGCTATGCATAGTAAGTATTCCGTAGATGAGAGTAATAGTACACAAGAAAGCTGTCCTCAAAGAAAAAAGGAGAAGAGGGATGGGAGGAAAGAATATGGAAATATGAAAAATCCAAAATACACAATGAAAGGAAAAGGCATGAAATAAGAAAGAAGTGCAAGGAAATTAAAAATGCAACTGACAACCTAAAATATGAGTTGTAGGTAATGAAGAGCATCACTGATACTAGAACCAAAATAGAGGAATTAGAGAAAAGACTGAAAAGCTCCTGAGTATGTGGAGATACTACGACAACTGAATTAAAACAGTGGGAGAGAAAATGATACATGGGATAGATAAGTGTTGGACTCAATCTTAGGAACATTTGAGAAAGAATCAAGCATAATTGGGACTGTAATGACTAAAAATAACTCCTGAAATAAAAATGTACTCTATATGAAGATTGGATGTTCTCACCACCTCACAGACAACATTAATGAAACTCCAATTAGACAGGTGCTAGAAAGGTTTAATATTTTAAGACTATACTTTAAAATTCTAAAAGCATCCAGGTAGGTAATTTCCAAAACAAGCAGGAGGCTCTGATTTATTTTCAATAGTAATTGCTGGAGGACATCAGAGTAAGACTGAGAGAACCTTTTATATCCACTAAAGTTCCTTTATGAAAGCTAAGAAAACATACTTTCTACATACTGGGACAAATACCAAACAACAAAGAAGGGAATAGATATTAAGAATTCAAGGTTGAGTGCGATCCGTTGCCGGACACGAAAAAAGACAAAAAAGGGGCCGGGCCGGTGGCACACTGCTACAGTGTGCTGCTTGGGAAGCGCGGCGGCGCTCCCGCCGAGGGTTCAGATCCCACATGCAGACCGGCCGCCACACACACACACACACACACACAATGAATCGGAAGTCCAGGTTTTGTATTCTTTGCTACCTCCACCATTTTCAGTAAATCACTTAACTTCTCTGACCTTGGTTTATCCATTTATAAATAGAATGATTGTAATACCTGCCTCACAGCTTTGTTGCAAGCATAAAAGAAGATAATTAATACGAAAGTGATCTTATAATACTTTTGTTATACAAATGTAAGGAATTATTGCTAACCATTTAGGGGCTTGCAATTTCTTTCAGAGGAACAGTGGTAATTTCTACATTCATTTCTAGAAATAACCCCATTCCTGATACATTGATACATTTCTTAATAAAAAATTTGGAACTGAATAAGCATTTCACACAGGAAAACATTTTTTGTTAAGTCTCTCAAATGCTAACTTTAGGTTTGATTAAATTGGCTCCTTGTTCACTTGCCCATGCAAAGGACTTCCGGTGTTTTGTTTTGTTTTGTTTTTTTAATTATGCCCTACTAGTTTGAACAATCTTCCTAAGCCAAATCAAAAAATCTTCCTCCCTTTATTTAGTATCTCCACAGATTACCCAGGCCTAACTCACTAACAAAAACAGAGAGTAGATGTTGGAGGACACCACCCAGATCCCACTTGAAGCCTGGGCCGCTCATTTCTCCAACTGCTGGGTGAGCTGCTCTCATGAGCTGCTCTTAGGGGCTGTCGTAGAAGAAAGCACTTGCCAAGGTCATACTCCCTCCCTGAGCATGCACCAGAAGGACAGACAACTTTTAAAAGTCATTTTATTTGTTTATTTATGTACATAAAAAATGACTGTGTATTGTAATGATGAATAAGCTGACTATACTGATCGAACCACCACACATTGTACACAATTATTAATGAATCGGAAGTCCAGGTTTTGTATTCTTTGCTACCTCCACCATTTTCAGTAAATCACTTTACTTCTCTGACCTTGGTTTATCCATTTATAAATAGAATGATTGTAATACCTGCCTCACAGCTTTGTTGCAAGCATAAAAGAAGATAATTAATATGAAAGTGATCTTATAATACTTTTGTTATACAAATGTAAGGAACTATTACTAACCATTTAGGGGCTTGCAATTTCTTTCAGAGGAACAGTGGTAATTTCTACATTCATTTCTAGAAATAACCCCATTCCTGATACGTTGATACATTTCTTAATAAAAAATTTGGAACTGAATAAGCATTTCACACAGGAAAACATTTTTTGTTAAGTCTCTCAAATGCTAACTTTAGGTTTGATTAAATTGGCTCCTTGTTCACTTGCCCATGCAAAGGACTTCCGGTGTTTTGTTTTGTTTTGTTTT
>NW_007737497.1:10779-13830 GCF_000696425.1 Galeopterus variegatus | reverse complement strand
GCACAATGTTGCTAACACACAAGAATAAGACCAAGTCTTTCTTCCAGTGGCTGAATTCATTATCCTGTTACTAATGTAGTGTCATCGGTAAGTTTTCATCCTATATCCTTGTATATCAACCGTTTTAATTCATAGGATTATTTTTTTACTTAGGTTGTTTCCCAACCACCACATTGATGATAAATATAAATAAGTTTTTTTTTTCTTTAAAGAACCACTAATTCTTTTGAAAATAGAAAACTTACATTTGTTTTAGAGTGTCTAAAAAAAGAGGTTCCGGTCCATATTTATGTCCCAAACAGAAGAAAACAAAATGTCCAGACAATAATAATATTCTGTGGATCAGTAAGGCACAGTTTGGGGAGGTGGTGATGGTGGTAGTGACAGTGGGGTTAGCAAATGTTCCTGTGGGTGATCCTGATATGCATTTCCTCTCCTGTCTTGTAGAGAATCAAACTAAAGGAAATGGCCAAAGGCATTATCTCCAATAATATAAAATACAGGCAGCAGAACTCACACACAATATAAATCATTTTTCTGTTTCTCATGAAGTAGCAAGTCTGTGTGGTGTAAGGGAAGATGAGATAAAAACTAAGTTAACGACTTTTAAAGGGTGTATAACCTTGTGCAGCTTTGTTTTTTGAATGTTACTATATAACCTATGTTCAAATAAAACAATTTTTTTAGAAATTTGGATTTAATCAAGGAAATTTAATTTAATTAAGGAAATGTATACAAAACAGAAAATAACATAACATGCTAAGAAAATCAATTTTAACATAAGCTCTCTTAATGTATTACATTTAAAATATTCTCAACTATACAGAGAATGAAATAACTCTATTATGAACCATAAAACTTATCAGCCGTCTTGTGTAAATTATGTATACAGAAGGCATATTTCCTTGTGCTGCTAATACTGCCGCACATCCCTGAATGAACACTGACTTCTGAATGCCTCGTGTTCTTTTATGATGAATTATGCAGAAGTTCCATACCAGAACTATGCTAAGGTGCTAAAGTTCATGTCAGTGAGTTGTTTGTGACTCATACAAATGCAATGGATGAATATCTTATTTTTTCCTTTACACATAAATCCAACATTTTGTGTAGAATAAATGCCATCAACACACAAATGGATAAATTGAAAAGCAACTGCTCAGATAAAATGATTTTCTTAAAAGCAAAAAAAAAAAAAAGTATCCATCATTCAAGGACGCAGCTGGGAAAAATTTCAGAGTAACTTGCTGTGCAAGTTACGCCTGCAAATCTCATTAACAGTAATGGAATTTTGAACGTAACAACTAGCACATTGATTTGAACATTTTCCCAACATGTACATTTTATTTTTAGAAAAGCATTTCTTTCAGAGCAGTGAGAATTCAGAAAACTTTATATTTCTGGCAAGTCTGACATTATAGATGGATGTTTCTTTCATAAAAACAAAATTATAAAAACATTCAAGTAGAGACCACAAAAGGTTTTTCTAATATTTTACACTGAGAAGAGAAGTACTGGGGTCCCTTTCTCATAAATTTATATATTGCTTTTAAATCTATATATTTACCATGTGCATTTATTTATCATGATAATTCTTTTCTTCTCCTAGGATATATTTATAACTAATATTTTACACTGAGAAGAGAAGTACTGGGGTCCCTTTCTCATAAATTTATATATTGCTTCTAAATCTATATATTTACCATGTGCATTTATTTATCATGATAATTCTTTTCTTCTCCTAGGATATATTTATAATATAATTTGGAGAAAGCTTATCAGAAAAGAGTTTTGCAATTCTGTTCTTTAAAATGTAGCAAACAAATATCAAAGTAAAGACAGGACACAGTTTAATATTTCCAATGTACTAAGTATGGCAGAAACTGCCAATCATTTCCCAATATCTGTTCTTCCTTTCCCAAATTTCATCTGGGCATGTGACTTCCAGAATAAAAACATTTCGAGACTCTCTTGTAGCTAGACGTAGCCATGCGACGAAGTTATGGCCAATGGAATATAAACCAAAGTATTTTGTGGCAACTTATGAATAAAAAGGGTTTTAATCCCTTCTTTTCCTACTTATCCCTTCCTCCAGACAAAATTTAAAGTAAAACATGTAGCCATCCAGAATAATGGTATTGAGACCAGACAAATTCTGGAAAGCAGTACTTTGAAATGCCCAAGAAGGAATGATCTTAATTGCTTATGAAATATCGCTAAGTTATTTTATTGTGTTGTGTTGCATTGTGCTATACTGTTATTTCATCACAAGTAAAATGCATTTCTACCGAATCTTATTCATTACCTAAAACATAATAGTATTTTAATTTTATGTCATGTATTCTTTCCTTGCTTGAATTTTCAATGTTTTAAATTGTATATATTTGAGGAAAATTGGGATAATGCACAAAAGAGCTAGGCAGAAATGAACAACTATAAGAGGATTTCAAACAGTGCCTCTTATTTCAGGTAAATTTTTCTAAACATTACAAAAAGGAAGATAAAAGAGAATTAATCATATATTCATGCAATTCTTTTAAAAAATATTTTTAAATGCAATCAGCCTCTGGTTGAGTACCGACTCAAAGTCTGAATAGTAAGTGACAATCTGTCCCAAATAATAGCTGGAGATACATGTGTGATAGCATTATTTTCTATTATCAAAATGAAGTCTGTCAGGTATGAGTATGTCATATGTGAATTAACTATTTTAGGTTTTGTGTCCTCACCCAAACTCTACCTCTTTTCATGAGCAGAACCAGGCATTAAATATTATATTTATAATTTTTCTCTCTTTGGGGCAAAATAAACATACAGACAAACTTTTAAACAGTCAAGCAAGAACACTGAGACTTTTAGTGCAGAAAAAAAAAAAAAAGAGAGAGACATTAATGTGAGATTGACAAGTTCAAGTGAAATTGGCAATGTAATAGCTAATGAGACTTATCTCGGTGAGATTATTGCTATATTAAAAATCTCGGTCTTATTTAGTAATACTTGTCTTTAAATTTAATGGATTATGTACTTGAACCTCTGTTTTAAATAAAACCA
>NW_007737497.1:8841-10638 GCF_000696425.1 Galeopterus variegatus | reverse complement strand
GGTCTTATTTAGTAATACTTGTCTTTAAATTTAATGGATTATGTACTTGAACCTCTGTTTTAAATAAAACCAAACTAAATATTGAGTCATCAGGAATATGCAAAGATGAGACATTCGCCTAGAAATAGAATACAGTGTGTGAATAAATTTCCTCTGTTTTAGAAAGAAATACATAATAATTGAGTATCATAAGGTCCGGAGAGTGATCAAACTATTTCTCTGCAAGGCACTTTTGACTAGTAATGATGAACACCTAAATGTGTGCTGGAAAGTATGGTCTGAATGTGGGTAAAAATGCTAGTCATGTTTCTTGTTGAGTTTATAATTACCATCAACAAATATTTTTGAGTCTCCTCTGTGCGTGGCAGTATGGTAATAATGATCAGCATCACTGACCGCCATCTAGATGTCCAATGCTAAATTAAGTTTCTGTGATTGATGTTCATTGCTTTATTTGTGCCCTGGTTCATCTGTTCTTACAAGCTGCTCTGTTGTGCTCCTACCAGCAAATTATGTGACAGTACCAACCTGGTACTAATTTACTGAGCTCTGTGCTACCAACAAAACAATTCCCAGTTTATATATATATCCCTGCACATTATTGTTTTTCTACCTCCCTTTGTTTCTAAGTGAGCACTGCCAAGCCAATAACATATCCGGAGTAATTATAAAACAAATAAAGCAACTCAACTTTACACTTTTCCATCTGTTGGTCTGTGGTAGTTTATATCCTTTGCCCACTCTGGTGAAATCTGTAAAACTTCCACTTGATTATTAAATTCAGTCAGCCAAGGATAAAGTAATCCACTATACTACCACTTAGGAAAAAAAAAATTAAAACATAAACATACATAGGTCAATTACTAATTAAAGATTAATGGATCACAAAGATTAAATTAAAAATCCCCCTTTAGTATCTGAATCATTTCTCACTGCCCAGATTCATCTCCCATTACTCCATTCTCTGCACCATACACTTAAAAAACTTACAGTCCCTAGAATCCACAATACTGTTTCTTCCAAGTGCATTTGTGTGCATTAGCTCTTTCCTTCAGTATCTGGCTCAGCTTCAATTAAGCTTTAAAACTCAGCCTTTGTCACTCCTCCTATCCAAGCCCTTACTTTAGTTTATGAAAGATGACTCTACTTATGTTCCTATATTATCCAGTGATTATATATATACCTAACACTGACCATACTCTCTTTGAATTATCCATATATTTATCTATCTCCTTGACCAGATTACATACTTCTTGAAAAAAGTATCAACGTCTTTGTGCCTCCTCAATTGCAAGCTCTTTAAAGATATGAACTATGTTTCTTTATTTCTATAACTGAATAACTTAGCAAAATTTGTCTTATAATGTAGGCACTCAACAAAAATATTTGAATATGCTAATTAATTAAAGATGAACAAATATGCATCTACAAGACAAACTCTTATCTTTAGTCCCCTTCTTATAATGGACAAGAGCATTATAAATGTTAGTTTCTTCTCCTTGTTGTCACTGTAGCATTTAAGTCCAGGTGTGCGGTGAATGTCATTAGTGGAGACATTCCTACACTTAATATTGGTGTTTTATGAGTCCATAAGCAGCAAATATTCAGCAACTTCTTCTTAAGATAGACTTCCTCTCTTGAGCTCTAACAACCCAAATGGAGACCAATGAATATCTGAAATGCCCATTTCTCTGTGCTGAAAATTTAAATGATATTTTTATTAAGCCATTTTGCGCTTTCACTCTTTCTACTGTGCAGGAGATTCAATTATATAAAATTTATTGTATCCTAAATTTT
>NW_007737497.1:7152-8499 GCF_000696425.1 Galeopterus variegatus | reverse complement strand
TTTCACTCTTTCTACTGTGCAGGAGATTCAATTATATAAAATTTATTGTATCCTAAATTTTCAATTTTGGGGAATAATCTTATCAAGATTTCTTAAAATCATAGAGTTGAAGTTGGAAAAAAAAGAATGGCAGTCTATTTTGTGTCAGAAGAGAACTACTCAATATTGTTCAAATTGGATCAAGATGAAAGACTAAAAAGTTAGTAATATAATCCTAATATCTATGCAGAGATAATGTGAAATAAAACTAATTGTTTGACATCATCCTGATAAATAGGTTATATATTTAATGTGGTGCTTATATATCTAGGTTATATGTTTAATACGATGTCTATATGTAAAAAAGTAAACAATTACAACATGAATTCTTTTACAAATATTATTCTTGGCTTAAATGCAACATGAAGTAGACCTGATATGAGCGATTTGGTCAAATAACTTTTAATTATATGTCTATTCAAGGTGTGATGTCTTCCAACATTACATACAATCTACAAGTATAATAAAAATCCCATGAATTAGAAATTACTTATGGTTTCTTATTGGCAAACATAATAAGTATAATAATATCTTTCTCTTTTTTACTCATCAAGCAAATTTCAGTGAGATTTATTTTTAAAAGAAAAAAAAACACTTAAAACTATTAAATGTATGTCATTTCAAAATAAGAAATCAAAAGACTCATGGAAAGATTCATCTTAATAGCCTTAGAGATTTATCAGATTTTATCAAAATTAATCAACTCCTTCAAAAACCCTTAAAAATATACTGATAAACACCACATGCTGAATTAAAATAGAATTCTGTTTGTTGGATTATTATGATAAATTAATATAACTTCTTGTTAAGATTGAGGAAAATTAACTTTCTAATTTTAAATAAAGTTTAAAATCAAAACATTAACTTCTCTTAAAATTGAAGTTAATAAGTATTTAGTAACATAAATTAATTCCTGCAAAGGCATTTACGAATTTCTGGACAGAGAAGGACTGTTAGAGCCAATAACTTTTTGTGACTTAATAACAATAGCTATAAGAGAGATTTGCCAAAATATTTATTTTCCTTGATATTTCATGACTAAGTCTAATGCTCCAAGTTTCACTGTCTGTTTCTATAATTGCTTCAAGTTCTACATTGTGCTCAGTGTCTTGTTATTACCTTCTCTTCTTCATTAAAAATGGTGCTTGTGGAAAGTATCTCCAAAAGACTTCTAATAGACATCTAACGCTTCTTAATCAGCCTAGCAGCTTTTACTTTTCAGGGGCTGGCTTTCTTCCAATGAGGGGTAAGGAGCAGTGAATCACTTGGTTCCAATTTCTTTTTCATAAAGTTGGACAAAAGACTCAT
>NW_007737497.1:4588-6115 GCF_000696425.1 Galeopterus variegatus | reverse complement strand
GCCATCCAAATTCATAATTAGAATCCATCATTTCCCACTGTGGTCAAAGACCACCTAAGAATAAGGTCAAGTTAGAGGAAGGTAGAGACAAAAGTTAATGAGAAAGAGATATGAGGATGATTTATTTGAGCCCTTGCATCTAATCATGTATAAAGTTAGCTTCACCTGGACTTTCCAGACATATAAACCAATAAATCCCTTTTCATGACATGGTATAATAAAAAATATTTATTTGGTCTTCATCCTAAATTTATGGTCCAAGAGCCAAAAAATCCCTTGGAATTTCCTGAGTGATAGATTTTTGTTATTTATAATGAGCCCCTTTCAACCATACTTGAGTTTATGCTAACAAGGTGGCTTGTGTTAGGTTCTTAGATAGTTTCAAGGGAGGGGCTGGTCAAGTGTTTAGAGAGTTGGAACTTTTTAGCCCCTCCCCTCAACCTCCTGGGAGAAGAAGGGAGCTAGAGATTGAGTTCAATCAAGTGGCCATGAGGCAATCACTCATGCCCAAGTAATGAAGTCTCAATAAAAACTCATGAACAATGAGGCTCAAGTTTCCAGGCTAGTCAACACATCAATATGCTGGGAGAGCATAAGTCTGGAGAGGGCATGAAGCTCTGCACTACCCCCTGCCCCATACCTTCTTTTATGTATCTCTTCCATTTGGTTGTCCCTAGGTTGAATTGTTTATCATGAAACTGTAATTGCAGTGCTTTCCTGATTTCTGCAAGTCATTCTAACATGTTTCCTATACTGAGGGTGGCAGTCTTAGGAACACCCAAATTTTTAGTCAGCTGTGCAGAAGTGTGGGGAACTTGGGGATACCCAAGACTTGTGGCTGGTGGCTGAACTGGGGGTGTCCTTGTGGAATTTAGCCCTGACTTCTGAGTCAGCACTATCTTCAGATAGTATCATAAATGAATTAAATTGTAAGACAACCCTACAATTAACACAACCCTAGTTGGTGTCAGAGAATTGGTGTTGAAAATACCACATATGGTTAAACTATTAGAGTTGGGTTTCTGTAACATGTAACTAAAAAGAATCTGACTCTTGGTCATGCATAATTTACCATTAATATAAATAAATATGATCCACCTCTTAAGAATATTTCTATTTCATCATCCTATAAGACAACATACCTTTTGAATTGCATACTGTTTTAAAAAATATTAATGTTTTGTAGTAGTATTTTTAAAATTTTTACAATGCTAGTTTCTCTTTTTAAAAACAATTAGAAAGGCATGGCAATAAACAATGTTTTATTGAGAAAAATTGCAACCATTGGTAATAGATTTTGTTGTTTTGTTTTTGTTTTTATATTTTCACAAAACTTATTTGGGGGACTTGATATGCACTATTTTGTGATCAAGTGGAATAAATGCTCAAATCGGCAATTCCAACAAAGTGCAAAGCCCCAGTTGCTTGGTGTTTATGGATAATGATCAAAATGAAAAGTATAGCTCTCTGCTTCTACCGTCTTGCAATGTGAGGCCCCCTGAATCACGGTCACCACCAGATGGACTT
>NW_007737497.1:0-464 GCF_000696425.1 Galeopterus variegatus | reverse complement strand
TTCTTCATTAAAAATGGTGCTTGTGGAAAGTATCTCCAAAAGACTTCTAATAGACATCTAATGCTTCTTAATCAGCCTAGCAGCTTTTACTTTTCAGGGGCTGGCTTTCTTCCAATGAGGGATAAGGAGCAGTGAATCACTTGGTTCCAATTTCTTTTTCATAAAGTTGGACAAAAGACTCATGCCCTCTACTCAGAATACCCAATTCCTACAAAATGGTGATTCATCTAGAACAGTAACATGACCTAAACTGGCCAAAGTCTGTTTTCAGGAGTTGATATAAACAAATACCAAACACATACATACACACAGATTTGGAAGTGGGGAAAGAGAAAGAGTCTTATTTATTATTCTGACATTAGGATAGCCAATAATCATATATATAGGTAGACAAAGATCTGGGGCCATCCAAATTCATAATTAGAATCCATCATTTCCCACTGTGGTCAAAGACCACCTAAGAA
>NW_007737496.1:52154-52435 GCF_000696425.1 Galeopterus variegatus | reverse complement strand
CAACTGATTCATCTGAAATACAAGGAATCATTCTAGACTACTATAAACAACTATACGCCAATAAGTTTGAAAATCTGAAGGAAATGGATAAATTTCTGGACACACACAAGCTCCCAAAACTGAACCATGAAGATGTAGAAAATCTGAACAGACCAATTACAATAAAGGAGATCAAAGCTGTTATCAAAAAGCTCCAAACAAAGAAAAGCCCAGGACCAGGTGGATTCACAGCAGAATTTTACCAAACGTTCAAAGAGGAATTGACACCGATTCTTTACAAA
>NW_007737496.1:51181-51742 GCF_000696425.1 Galeopterus variegatus | reverse complement strand
ACATTTATATGGAATAACAAAAGACCACGCATAGCCAAAGCAATGCCTAGCAAAAACACGAAAGCTGGAGGCATAACACTACCTGACTTTAAACTATACTACAAAGCTATAATAACCAAGACAGTATGGTACTAGCATAAAAACACACACTGATCAATGGAGTAGAATAGAGAATCCAGAAATCAACCCACATACCTACAGCCATCTGGTCTTTGACAATGGCACGAAGCCTATACACTGGGGAAGAGACTGCCTCTTTAGCAAATGGTGCTGGAAGAACTGGATATCAATATGCAGGAGAATGAAACTAGACCCATACCTTTCACCATACACTAAAGTCAACTCAAAATGGATTAAAGAATTAAACATACACCCTGAAACAATAAAACTTACTTAAAGAAAACATAGGAGAGACACTCCAGGAAATAGGACGGGACACAGACTTCATGAATAAGACCCCGAAAGCACGGGCAACCAAAGGAAAAATAAACAAATGGGATTACATCAAACTAAAGAGCTTCTGCACAGCAGAAGAAACAAATAGAGTTAAAAGACAACCAA
>NW_007737496.1:41973-50220 GCF_000696425.1 Galeopterus variegatus | reverse complement strand
CACACACACACACACACACACACACAAACAAACCGGGGGTGAGGGGAGAAGAAAACATAACAACTACAATTCCTTGAAGTTGGTACGACAAGCAAACAGAAAGGACATTATTGGGTGGGGGGGGAGGGAGGAGGGAGGGAGGTTTCGGTAATGGGCAACAATAATCAACCACATTGTATATCGACAAAATAAAATTTATTAAAAAAAAAAAAAAAAAGCCACAGTTGTTCCCTTCAGATGGAGTTGCTTGGAGGTGGCAGAGAAGAAGAGGACCTTGGTGGCCCCAGGACAGCAAGACCACTAATAGGGTTCCCATGCGCCCAAATAGGAGTGAGGAACCACAACAACTGAAAAAAAGGAGCAACTCAGGGGCTGGTGAGTCATTGTAAGGGACCAGAGCATGGCCCATTCTATGGGAAGTGTTTGGAGCACATGTGGTAGGGGAGACAGGCCCACCAGGAGAACACTGGGGCACAGCAAGGACAACTGATCTGCACCCCAATCAGCGAAGGACCACTCAGAGGAGACTGGTCAGGAATACAGAATTGCATGGGGTGCAGTTTGATGAAAAGACTCAGGCCCAGACCAGAGTTTCTACACAACCCAGGTGTACCGGATCTCTCAAGGGCCAGAAGTAACTATAAAGTCAATCATTAAAACCTGAGCTGCACAAAAAGCCTTCCCCAGGGAATCAGCAGCAAAGCAGCAATTTAGCTAAATCACACAGCTCAAGTACTGGTCCCCACAGGAAGTTCCCCCATTTTAGAAGTAAGCAAAGGACAATGAATTATTCCAATGCAGAGTTTAAGTGGTGGGAAGAACAAATAATCCAACACAGAACTGAAACAAAAAACAAAGTACCCACGACCAGAGAAAAAGTTTCACATTAATGAGTAAAGGTCTCATTTCACCAAAGAACACCTGTAACGCCTAGAAAGAACGGAAGTCCCCTGGGCTACCAAGCCAGAAAGCGGGTAGGGTCAGGGGCCTCAGCAATGCCCCAACTCATTTCACCAAAGAACACCTGTAACGCCTAGAAAGAACAGAAGTCCCCTGGGCTACCAAGCCAGAAAGCGGGTAGGGTCAGGGGCCTCAGCAATGCCCCAACACCCGCAACCAATCCCGAGAGTGGGGGACAAAGGCCTCAGCCACACCCCCCCCAACACATGCAGCCAGCTCAGCCACGACCACCAAGCCCCCACAAGAAGCACCCTGGGTTCTGCCAACCAGGGTGATTGGGGGCTGAGGGCCTTGGCCATGCCTCCCAACACATGCAACCAGCCCAATGACTGCCTCCAAGCTGCAGCAAGCAGGGCCCCGGGTTCCTGCGCTGGGATGGTGGGGGGCAAGGGCTTTTGCCACACCCCCCGACATCTGCACCCAGCCCGGCAATGACCAAGCCACTGCTGGAAACCCCCCGGTCTCCCCCTGTGGGAATGAGGGGGGTGCCACAGGCCTCAATCCCGCCCCTCCTCCTCCTTCCTTCTTCCATCCCATTTCCTTCCCCTTCCCCTCTCCCACTCCCTCCCAACTGCTCCACAACAAACTCCTAGCATGTAAAAAATATTAATAAAATTACATTTTCTTTAAAAACAAAACAAAAAAACACAGATGAGTCATATCAACACAAACTTCAAGCTTCTAATAAGCTCAGATTATCCTTTAAATCATGACTAAATTCTCATATTGTTACAGGATAAACTTGACTGATAAAACAGAATCCAGTCCAGAAACATACAACGAAGTAAATATAGGAAAAGACTTTTCCTCTCTGAGAACGGGGACTAGGAGCCCAGGACCAGGGAAGATGGCACGGAAGCCACACCAGATCCCAGGAGGGCTGGCCAGTCTAATGATCCAGGGATGAACCGTGTGCAGACCACGCAGACCAAAGAGAAAAGGGACAGATAACATCACAGCAAAGTGGGCAAAGATGCAGGAAGCAAATCACAGAACAGAAATGATGATCAATAAATAAGTGAAAAGATTCTCAACCTCATAATCAAGGAAACGAAAGTGAAACGAGATGTGGACCCCCAGTCAACCAAGGCACACAGACCCTGGCAGGACCCAGCAGTGGCCACGGGGACTCCACACCCAGCTGAGGGGCACACCAGTGGGCCAGCTGTGGGGAGGGCAGTGTGGCCTGTCACAACTTTAAACACACACACAGAACTTCTGATGAAACACATACAATCCATCATTCTTGTCGCCTCTCCTTCCTGTAGTATCACAAAACTGACATGGAAAAATTTAACGTATAAACCTGTGAGGCTCAGAAATAGCGAGAGGCACTCAACAAGGCCATGTTCGCTTGCTGCTGGAAGACAGAGGCACAGGGCTACCATTCCCAGGCCTGCAGAGCGCAAGGACCACCAGCAGAGCACAGGCTCTACAGACACCCAGGAAGGCCAGCAACAGGGACACAGGTGGGCTTGAGAGAAAGCGGAAGATGGGTGCCGCACTCTTTCCCAGCATGGACCTGGGGATGTAGCGCATGGCGGAGGCCAGTGGCTGGCAGGAACCCCCAGCGGCACCCCCAGTACAGCTGGCTCCACGGTTGAAACAAAGATCTCCCCAAGACTAAATGGGGCTTCACACCTAATGTGAAGGCACACAGCCACGGGTCACCAACCTGGGCAGGGAACACCCACCTTCAATGCCAAACACAGAGACCCAGACAGATAGACAGCAGGCAATATAAGAGGCAAAAGAAACCTCCAAACACTAAGAGCTGTCTTCAGAGAGGTGAGCAAAAGCATTGCATCCATGAAACTGGAACAGGAAGACATGAAAAAACCAAACAAACACAGAACAAGAAAGCAAGGCCCCCAGTTAAAAGTGATAATAAAAATAAGAAACTTAGCTGAGGAATTGGGGGAGGGAGAAGAGGAAATTTTCCACCCAGAAAACAGAACAAAGAGAAAGATGAGAGAGAAATCCTTAAGAAAATCAGTGAGTTCACTCTGGAGGCCAAGCACGGGTCTCACAGGAGTGCAAAGGGAGGAAGAATGGAGGAGAATAAACGACCCAAGTAAACAACAGAAGACTTCCCAAAAGGGAAGGAAGAGTCTGAGAGTCCAGGCCACTGTGTTCCCAGCACAAAAGGTGCAAAGCCAGAGACTGCAACATCTGACGCTGCTGCGGGATTAAGAGTCCACAGGAGGCCAGGCGGCACGTGGAGTGAGAATCACGCGGGCAGGGGGACAGCCCTCTGACAGCACCGGGTGAGAGACGACAGAGAACCACCTTCAACCAATGCGCGCGAGCAAAGCCAGCTCAGATGTGTGGGGACACGAACAGCGTCACCACCCGCCCTCGGCACTCTGTGAAGGGAAGGGCTGCAGCAAAGTGTTGAGGAAACACTGATACGCACACACCTGCTCCACGCAACGTGGATGCAGGGCCAGCCGGAGCGAGGGACCCTGGGAATAAGAGTGCCGGGAGACTCCAGGAGGACCATGAGCAGGAGACCCAGAGGGCAAGACAGGACGGGGGAGCACCACAGCGTTCAGAGGAAAAGACCACACGCTGACCAGAGGCACAGCTGTGCTGGGCACTAGGGAAGCCAGAGGCAAAGATGAGGGCCTGCTGCATCACCATCACACCTGCCAGGCACAGGGACCTGAGCAATCGTGGTGAGGGGAGCAGGTGGGAAGCACATCACACTCCACGCTGGGCTGACGGGAGAGCACATGGGCCATGGGGAGCTGAGGTCACCTGGGATGGGCTGAGTTGTGTCCCCCAAAATCCCTGTGTTGAAGCCCTAACCCCCAGGACCTCAAAATGTGCCTAAATGTGGAGATGGAAGATCTAAAGAGGTGATTAAGTTAAAGTGACATTTTTAGAGTAGAACCTGATCCAATCAGCCTGGTGTCCCTATAAGAGGAGGAGGTCAAGACACAGAGAGACGACCATGAGAGGACACAGGGAGAGGACGCCATCTACAGGCAAGGAGAAAGGCCTCAGGAGGAACCAGCCCCAATCCTGGACTTTCAGCCTCCAGGACTGTGAAAGAGTGAATTTCTGTTTAAGCTATCCAGTCTGTGGTGCTCTGTTTTGGCAGACCTGAACTGACTAAGACAAAACTTAAATCACCAAGAACAGTAGCCATTTAGACCAAAAGTTGGTGCTCACATGAGGCAGACCACATGTGTGGTCACAGCCACGGAAAGCAATGGCAGCTACTACGCTGGCAGCCACCGCACTGGCAGCCACCATGCTGGCTGCACGGATCCCAACATTCATCATCCCTGGAAGTTCTGTTCAGATAGCACTGTCCCCAGAGATTAAAAATGACAGAAATCAGTAGCACGGAGCAGTTCAAGGAAGAAGAAACAAGGGCCAGTGAAAAGATACTCGGCAGGTAACTCAAAGCAGAACAGTTTCACATCCTTCAACCTGCCAGAAAGTCAAGTCTGACAACCACAGTACGGGAGCAGGAGGCCTTGCTGACCTTGGGGGCTTCAAGCATCACAGAACTGAGGAACAGGCACCCCCTCTCCAGGCCATCCTTCTCCTTCCTGACTTATGCCCGTGATCAAAAAACACACAGGGCCAAGCCCATGGCGCACTTGGGAGAGTGCGGCGCTGGGAGCGCAGTGGCGCTCCCAGCACAGGTTCGGATCCTATATAGGGATGACCGGTGCACTCACAGCGCTCACTGGCTGAGCGCGGTGCTGCCGGTCTCAAAAAAGGACAAAAAAAAAAAACAACACACAGACGGACTGCTATTCCATGTGTGACATCACCAAGGAACTCAGGCGGTACAGCAGCAAGCTTCCCTCTGCTCTAAGTGTCAGGGAAGGCATTAGTGAAAAGGATGGAAATTCTGATTTTATAACATGAAAGCCCACTTCTAAATTACAGATCAATAAAATTAAACCTTTCCTCAGTGATTAAAAACAAAAACAAAAAAATTGGGGGCCGGCCCAGTGGCGTACTGGATAGTGCACCGCTTGGGAAGCGCGGCGGCGCTCCCGTCCGAGGGTTCGGATCCCACATACAGACCGGCTCCCGCTCACTGGCTGAGCGAGGCGCGGGAGCAACACCGAAAAAAAAAAAAAATTGGCTTACTACCTTAGGTTGCTCAAGCCGAAGGTCAAGTTGATCAAGGTGGTGTTTTACTTCTTTTTCAGATGTCTCTTCTGAAAACATACAGGATGAACTAAGAGAGAAAGCACAATGTTAGAACTCCACACATTCCCACCTGCGCTCCGCTCTGTGCCTAGGACAGGATGATGCAGGGCCAGGGCCAAGGCCATGTTTGCACTTGCCTCAGCCCACGTGACGGCACAGAAGGAGAGACCCACCCAGACAACTGTGCCACAGCCCCTGTGCAGGGGCTGCACAGAAACACGCAGATCAGAGACTCAGGTTCTAGTGTAAACATCATCTTGTCTTGAGTCCCAACCACAAAATGTGTTTCTAAAACAAAAAAGGCTACTGGTCTTCAGGGGCATGAAATCACACACAAATCCAGATCTGAATTCAGTGCAAGGTTCCTGTTTTAAAAACATATTTAAGATGAAAACTTTTATTTACCTGATTTCCTCAGATTTCAGAAGAGAATCTTCCTTCACCTCCTGCAGCCGTTGCTGTAACAGAGTCAGGTCTTCTTGGTAAGTTTTTTCAGCATCCCTTTTCTTTTCAAAATAAATCCTCAGTTGCTTCAGTTCAGACTCATGCTCAGTTCTCTCTCGCTGCGACTGCTGCACAAAGTCTTGCTTTACGTATTCCAACTCTTCCACGTGAGATGCTCGAGGCAGAAGCTGCTTCTGTAGCTCTTTAATAGGATGAAATTATGCAATCATCTTAAAATTAAACACCAAAAACCAAGAGATGGGTGAGCCCTGTGGTGTGTGGGGCAGAATCTGAAAAGGACCCACCCCAGGAGCTGTGAGTGGGACAAGGGACCCTGCCACAGCCGAACTCACATCTCACGAGCCCCTGAAGAGCAGAGCTTTCTCCAGCTGATGGTATGAGGGCCAGAGAAGCTGGGAGCAAGAGCAGTGCTTGCTACGGTCGGCAGCGTGGCCCCAGCCAACAGCCAGCAAGGACACAGGAGGTCGTCCCTACAGCCATGAGCAACTGGAGTCTGCCGCAGCCTGGATGCGCCCGGCAGTGGATTCAGGTTAGCACACAGCCAGCAACACCTGGATCTCGGCCGTGGGAGACCCTGGGCTGAGAGCCCGGCCATGCCATCTCAGACTTATTGTGAGTTAATAACTGTGTGTTGTTTTAGGACGCCAAGTCTATGATAATTTGTTATGTAGCAACAGAAAAGCATCACAGGCCATAAGAAAACTTGTCAGCATCACTACTGTGGTGAAGAGGATGCTGCCATCTGCTTTACAGTAATTAATACCTAACAACATGGACTTGAGCTGGAGACTACTACCCCAGAGATCTAAATCAAAGCTCTCAGTATGGGTCCTCAGACCCAGGACGAAGACTCGTGGCATAATGTGCCAGAGCCAGAGAGAAAGCCGCTCCACCTGTGGCCCCATCAACTCCTCCAGCCTCCAGTGACAGACAGACCCCAGGAAAAGACACCTGACAAGCTCGCTACCATGCCTGGCAACAGACGGATTTGGCTAAAGGGTGGAGACCGGGCTTCATTCGCCACCACAGGACAGATGGCACTGTTTCCAGTTCTTGCTGGGAACCGCTCTTTGTTCCAAATCACATTCATCCTCAGAGACAACCAGGAGGTTTAAAAGGCTCGGTCTGTAGATAAACACCAGGTGTATTTTCATCTCCTGTGTCCTGGATGATGTGGTCTGAACCAGGCTTGGCCATGTCCAGCCCACAGGCAACAGTGGCTCCGCCCACCCTCAATGGCCACGTCCTCACTTCTGAGCAGAGACCTTTCTGACATGGGGGTGGGGGCCAAGACTCAGGGTCTCCAGAGGAGCTCAGCTGTAAGGGGGGACCTGGAGTGAAGCTGCCCTCAGCCAAAGTGGTCGCAGGTGCCTGACAACCCCCACTGTTAGGTGAGCTCGTGGGGCAGAGTGTGGGGAAGTACTGTCCTGGGACCCCCGATGCCAGCGGAGCACTGCACTGCCATAGCACTCAACCACAGTTCCTAGCTAACAGTTAAGCACCACGGGTAAACTTTAGCCATCTTACACTTGAAAAATACCTCATATTAACGTGCATCCCAACAACAAGTTTCCACCTTAAAACTATACACATCAATCTTCAAGATTAAAAAATAAGTAAGACTACAAAATTACTATTTTATGCTTACTACAATTGTTAAATTCTAGTTAGGAGTTTCAACAATTAAAAACACAGCTTCAGCTTTTGAGGATGTGAATTTTCCACATAAAATTTCTCACCATTCAGTTCCTGTCTGTTGGTTCTCGTAGAATCAAGCTGGGACCAGAGGTGCATGATCTCTTCCTGTGACTGAGCCTTCAGGTCTTCATATGACGCCTGAAGATTCTCTAGCTGTGAAAAAGGACAGTGTCAACGTGAGAACCTACGAGATCAACCCCCAAGGCAATGGCATGCCACATCTGCAACTCGAGAAGTCTGCAAACAGCAGCACCCACAAAGGCTCAAAGTTAGACAGGCCAAGGCCAGAACTAGTATTCACTGGCTATTCCACCAGGCTAAGTACTTTAAAAATAAGAGTAACTGCTGGGTCTGTCTGTTCAGCTGAGGAGCCGGACAGCACAGGGTGTGCCTTGGGGAGTGGCATGGCCCCCACTCCTGGCCTGGCACCACAGCTACACCAGGTCTCTGTGCATGCCCACGATCTGTGAAATTACATCATTCTGCCTAGCACAGAACAAGGCCACATGGACAAACCACCAAGCAGATTTCAGGGACAGTCTTAACTATGCTCATGTCCTACCTGCACACTAACCTAGAAACACAGTCTTGGGAAACAGCATTAGCCACTAATAGAGCTTGGATGTGTTGTCCCCCAAAGCTCATGTCAAAATCTGATCCCAACTTGGCAGTGCTGGGAGCAGTTTGGGTTATGGAGGCAGATCCCTCATGAATAGATTAATGCCCTGGGGGTAGTGGTGAGTGAGTTTTCACTCTATTAGTTCCTGTGAGTGCTGGTTATTTAAAAGACCCTGGCCCATCCCCTTCCCTTCCCTCTCTCTCCCTGTTTCTCTTTCTCCCTCTCGTCTTATGATCTGCTTGTACCCACCAGCTGCCTGCCGTTATCCACCGTGAGTAGAAGCAGCCTGAGGCCCACACCAGATACAGCTATCCCAGAATCGTAAG
>NW_007737496.1:39861-40722 GCF_000696425.1 Galeopterus variegatus | reverse complement strand
TTCTTAAAGGTGTCGTTATCTGATTGTTGGGGGGCTGGTCTTGTTCTTCTTCCTTTCAGTAACTTGTATTTCTTCTTTTACATGGTATCTGCTCAGGCCCTGGGCCATGTTTCCTGCATGGACCAGCTTTCTCTCGCTGAATGAGGATGAGTCCTTCTGACCATGGATGGAGACAGCTCCCATGCTGGGCCAAAGGCCAAGAGTCTTGGGCTGAAGGACAAGCGTACTGTCCACCTCTTCATGGGCCGCAGCCCCATTGGCAAGTCAGGAAACCCCTGAGGGACAGTTTCCCAAGCTCTGGCCTGCAGCAAGGGCAATGCTGGCTCTGAGGCTGGCCTGTCCTTATGGAACGCCAGCTTTTCCTCATGGTGGCAAGAGGACTAGCATCCGAGAGGGAGAGCCTGAAGGGCCCAGGAGAGAAGAGGGGAGGTGGCCTGTGCCCCAGCCTGGCCTCCATCTGCAGGAGAGGAGGATGTGCCAGTGCCAGAGTCCCAGTGCCGGGAGACACAAGGACCCAGGACATGCCTCCTGAAGATCCCTCGACTCTACATGCACACACCACTACTAATTCCAGCTTCTGCTTTATTTTCTTTTTAATTTCTGGAACTGATGCTCAGGTTTCGTAAATAAAAGTACTTCAGGACTCTACATAGGATTTGGCCACACATAAGTTTTGATGCATAGTATCTCATTAGAAAGGCATCCTGAATACATAAGCAGCAGAAATGTGTTTGGTTTACTTATCTCAGGAATTTGTTTTCTGAATTACAGTCAGGGAGTGTAGCCTTACACTCCAGTGTTTGGAATGTTTGTAAATGTCTCAGGGACACCTGTAAAGAATACGCATTTTCTTTTTTTTTT
>NW_007737496.1:30287-38486 GCF_000696425.1 Galeopterus variegatus | reverse complement strand
TTATCTGTAGCCTAAGAGCAACAGGCTGTACCACCTAGGTGTGTGCAAGTACACTCTGTGACGTTTGCCCAACAACAAAATTACCTAATGATGCACTTATTGGAATGCAGCCCTATTTGTGGGTAAGCCATGCACAACTGTAATAGTAACAGTTCACACTCAAAGCACTGCCACACCTGGGTTCCATTCTGGGCACCCCACATAGATCCCTCATTTGAACCTCACACATGCCTCAACCATGTGGCACAGTAGGGGCATGGCCAGCAAGAGGCACAGGTGAGCCATGGCCAGCAGACTCTGCCCAGACCCTGATCTCACCAATCTCGTTCTCCCCTGGGAGGAGGAAGAGACGCATACACTCAAGTGCAGATGGCATCCCCTGACCCACGTCACCTGAGTGTCCCCTGTGGAATGTGAACCCCCAGAGTATCAAAAGTGAACAATCACGGTCCTATTACAGTAGTAATTTAGTAACTAACATGTAAAAAATATCTCTGAAACAAATTTCAGGAGGGTCCAGCAACCTTGAGAGGCCTGGGACAACAACATAAGCACTGAGGATCTGGCATCACGTGGCAAGTCACAGATGTCTATCCTATTATACAGGAAAACTTAGTCCCCCCTTCCAAACTTGCTCATTTTAATTAGATGCTCACGTTCAGCCTCATTTTTGGCTTGAAAAATCTTCTCCAACTCAGCTTTCTGTTCTGCCGATTCTTTCTGAAACTGGTTTTGTAAATTCTCCATTTCTGACTGATGCTTTGCAGATAATTCTTTGCGTAGATTTTCTAAACATAAATCTCTTTCGGATTCCCAGTCTTGCTTCAAGTTCTAATTTAAAAGAAAAAGGAATTGTGGTCAATAGTTGATTATCTGTGCTAAGAAATTTAAACCACACAGTCAAAAACCAAGAGTGGGCAGTCCTCATCCCCAGACTTGACTGCCACCACTGGAAATGGATCTTCAGTAGCCAGCCAGTGCTGGCTCTGTGCCAGTGCTGAGAGAACAGAAGCATCCACGAGGTGAACAGAGGACAAGGACCGCCCATCCCAGACACAGAACCAGGCTCTTACATGAAATGCAACCCATGCATTCACAAACCCATCTCTCCACAAAGCCCAGGGCACCAACCGCAACTCCACTGACCTCTGCCCAGAGGCTGGGCTCTGTCCTGTGTGCCCTAGGAAACGAATCCTCACTGTCCAGGTCAGAGGGGCAGAAGGCTGGCGCACGACCCCCAACCCTGCACTGATACCCAACCTTTGCCAGCAGCCAGAGAGGGCAGCCAGGACACCAGACTCGGCTGGTGGCTCACCCCTCCTGCACAGGGCCCAGCACAGACTCGGCATCACTGTCCAAGGTCCCTGATAACACCCCCACACCTAAGTGTGCCCCACCCCGCCGGAAACCTCTTCCCTGTGTGACTTCCTCAAGGCGCCTGGCCCCCATCACCCACACTCCAAGCATTTTACTGAGTTGCCACATTTGATGTCCTCCACCGGACACAAGTCCCTGAGGTCAGAGGCTGCATCCCAGACATGGTTGGGGCCAGGCCATCGGGCCACTCAGAAAAGCAGCCTAGAGGGGATGGATGAGCATCTTTACGCTACAGAAATCAACATGAAAGAGCATAACAAGTTTTTTGACAGATACAAATTGTGCAAGCAAAAGAATGCAGTCTGCTTTCTAACAGTGTATTCTAATGAGGCTCTGACTGGATTTTGCTTGGCTTTTCTTTTTTTCTTTGACAGCTAGCTGCTATAGGGATTTGAACCCCTGCCTTTGGTGTTATAACACCACGCTCCAACTGAATGAGCTGCCAGCCAGCTCACTGGCTTTTTCATGGGGCGTGTAAAAAAGGAAAAGCATGTACACACAGAATTATGTTTTCTAATCAATCATACGTACCTCCATTATCTGGGCATTTTTCTCCATTTCCGATTGTAACTTCTCCTTCAGCTTAGCTGCAAGAAAATACAAAAAGGTCAGACCACTGAGTCTCAACCTTTTCAACAACTCAATCACCCAGGAGAGGGGCTCCAGGGACACTCACCAATGTTCACAGGACAGCAGCACACATCTCTGAGGATGTCTAGTTTAAATAACTAATTGTATTCATGCCAAAACAAAGTACCATGAGATTTCCAGCCATGAGGACAATCTAGGAGAGCAGATGAACGTCTGCTCCTGTGGTTCCTACTTGTCATGACCACTTCAAAATGTGCTCCAACCTCAGGCAAGAGCCCTGGCCTTTAGTTCAGTGTCCTGTGTGCCAGAATCCAGGCCAGGTGTTGGCAATCAAGGTGAGGGAGACCACTCTAGGGTCCAACAACTCCCAGCCCCAGATGGAAACAGCACAAGAAAACTGGCACAAGCAACAACTCAGGTGCTGTGGAGCCTCCTGAGGAACACCAGCATCAGAGGATGAGGAAGGGCAAGTATGAACACAGTGCATGGACCTGAGAGGTGAACACACAGCTGGAGATAGGGGAGACAGGCAGAAACAGCAGGAGGCCGAAGGGAAGGGCACAGTCAGGATTGGGGGGGTGGAGTACAGGTGACAGTGGACAATGCACTGCCATGAGAATAGCCAAAGGGCCAGAGACCTTGCCTCTGCGGGCACAAGGGTCGGCTAGCCACCCGAGGCCCAACCACAGTCAGGATCAGAGGCCAGAGGAGAGGCATGGCCTCTGCAGACTGGGATGGTGCCATCCAGGGAGCTCATGAAAAAAACAGCACAGAAATGGGCAAAAGGCAAACCACATTTTATATTTTTAAAAAAGAGGAAGGAAAATAAAAGCACGTACTTGTGTTTGCTTGAAACTGCATGAAGGAACACAGGAAGGCATCACAAGAAACTAAGAAAACGGTCCCTTGGGAAGAGGGTGGTGGACAGAACCCAGAGAGGGAAAAGACTTTCAACACATCTACAGCTGGACTCGCAGCTTTTATTTTTCAAGTGAAAAATTAAATAAGCAGAAGAGCAAGCAGATTACCCAGCAGAGAAATGAGGAGCAACTGAGAGGGGTACAAGGCTTCTTCTTGGGGTGGTGAATGTGCTAAACTTAAACTGTGGTGATGATCATACTACTCTAAATATACAAATGGCCACCACCAGCAGAGTGTATACTCTGAATACACTAATAGTACACTTCAAATAGGAGAACTGTGCAGAACGTGAAGTACGTCTCAATAAAACTATCACTTAAAAAAAGGTGCCGGAGAAACTCTTTTTGTACTAGCAGCTGGGCAGTACAAAAGCAGGACTGGGCAGGTGATATCCACACCTGAGCGTGTGCAGGACCTTTTTCCCGTCCACACCTGAGCGTGTGCAGGACCTTTTTCCTGTCCACATCTGAGCGTGTGCAGGACCTTTTTCCCATCCACACCTGAGCGTGTGCAGTACCTGTTTCCTGTCCACACCTGAGCACCATCTCTTCCTTCTCATGTGCATGCTGCTCTCTGATGAGCTCCAGCTCATACTGCTGCCTGCTCTGCAGAAGGGCCAGCTCCTGAGCGCGCCGGCTGTTCAGCATCTCCCGCAGCTCCGTCAGCGCCGTCTCCTTCTCCTTCTGGAGGTTGGCCTGCGTCAGCTCCAACTGTGCAGTGTGCATGTTGCTCAGACTCAGGCGCAGCGCTTCCAGCTCAAGGCTATGCACTGTCTGCAATAGAGAGAAGCATTTCTGATGAGGCACCATGCTCGGAACCAGAGCGCAAGGGAGACATAGAAAAGTGTGGAATGGGCCGGCCCAGTGGCNACAAAGCCCAGGGCACCAACCGCAACTCCACTGACCTCTGCCCAGAGGCTGGGCTCTGTCCCGTGTGCCCTAGGAAACGAATCCTCACTGTCCAGGTCAGAGGGGCAGAAGGCTGGCGCATGACCCCCAACCCTGCACTGATACCCAACCTTTGCCAGCAGCCAGAGAGGGCAGCCAGGACACCAGACTCGGCTGGTGGCTCACCCCTCCTGCACAGGGCCCAGCACAGACTCGGCATCACTGTCCAAGGTCCCTGATAACACCCCCACACCTAAGTGTGCCCCACCCCGCCGGAAACCTCTTCCCTGTGTGACTTCCTCAAGGCGCCTGGCCCCCATCACCCACACTCCAAGCATTTTACTGAGTTGCCACATTTGATGTCCTCCACCGGACACAAGTCCCTGAGGTCAGAGGCTGCATCCCAGACATGGTTGGGGCCAGGCCATCGGGCCACTCAGAAAAGCAGCCTAGAGGGGATGGATGAGCATCTTTACGCTACAGAAATCAACATGAAAGAGCATAACAAGTTTTTTGACAGATACAAATTGTGCAAGCAAAAGAATGCAGTCTGCTTTCTAACAGTGTATTCTAATGAGGCTCTGACTGGATTTTGCTTGGCTTTTCTTTTTTTCTTTGACAGCTAGCTGCTATAGGGATTTGAACCCCTGCCTTTGGTGTTATAACACCACGCTCCAACTGAATGAGCTGCCAGCCAGCTCACTGGCTTTTTCATGGGGCGTGTAAAAAAGGAAAAGCATGTACACACAGAATTATGTTTTCTAATCAATCATACGTACCTCCATTATCTGGGCATTTTTCTCCATTTCCGATTGTAACTTCTCCTTCAGCTTAGCTGCAAGAAAATACAAAAAGGTCAGACCACTGAGTCTCAACCTTTTCAACAACTCAATCACCCAGGAGAGGGGCTCCAGGGACACTCACCAATGTTCACAGGACAGCAGCACACATCTCTGAGGATGTCTAGTTTAAATAACTAATTGTATTCATGCCAAAACAAAGTACCATGAGATTTCCAGCCATGAGGACAATCTAGGAGAGCAGATGAACGTCTGCTCCTGTGGTTCCTACTTGTCATGACCACTTCAAAATGTGCTCCAACCTCAGGCAAGAGCCCTGGCCTTTAGTTCAGTGTCCTGTGTGCCAGAATCCAGGCCAGGTGTTGGCAATCAAGGTGAGGGAGACCACTCTAGGGTCCAACAACTCCCAGCCCCAGATGGAAACAGCACAAGAAAACTGGCACAAGCAACAACTCAGGTGCTGTGGAGCCTCCTGAGGAACACCAGCATCAGAGGATGAGGAAGGGCAAGTATGAACACAGTGCATGGACCTGAGAGGTGAACACACAGCTGGAGATAGGGGAGACAGGCAGAAACAGCAGGAGGCCGAAGGGAAGGGCACAGTCAGGATTGGGGGGGTGGAGTACAGGTGACAGTGGACAATGCACTGCCATGAGAATAGCCAAAGGGCCAGAGACCTTGCCTCTGCGGGCACAAGGGTCGGCTAGCCACCCGAGGCCCAACCACAGTCAGGATCAGAGGCCAGAGGAGAGGCATGGCCTCTGCAGACTGGGATGGTGCCATCCAGGGAGCTCATGAAAAAAACAGCACAGAAATGGGCAAAAGGCAAACCACATTTTATATTTTTAAAAAAGAGGAAGGAAAATAAAAGCACGTACTTGTGTTTGCTTGAAACTGCATGAAGGAACACAGGAAGGCATCACAAGAAACTAAGAAAACGGTCCCTTGGGAAGAGGGTGGTGGACAGAACCCAGAGAGGGAAAAGACTTTCAACACATCTACAGCTGGACTCGCAGCTTTTATTTTTCAAGTGAAAAATTAAATAAGCAGAAGAGCAAGCAGATTACCCAGCAGAGAAATGAGGAGCAACTGAGAGGGGTACAAGGCTTCTTCTTGGGGTGGTGAATGTGCTAAACTTAAACTGTGGTGATGATCATACTACTCTAAATATACAAATGGCCACCACCAGCAGAGTGTATACTCTGAATACACTAATAGTACACTTCAAATAGGAGAACTGTGCAGAACGTGAAGTACGTCTCAATAAAACTATCACTTAAAAAAAGGTGCCGGAGAAACTCTTTTTGTACTAGCAGCTGGGCAGTACAAAAGCAGGACTGGGCAGGTGATATCCACACCTGAGCGTGTGCAGGACCTTTTTCCCGTCCACACCTGAGCGTGTGCAGGACCTTTTTCCTGTCCACATCTGAGCGTGTGCAGGACCTTTTTCCTGTCCACATCTGAGCGTGTGCAGGACCTTTTTCCCATCCACACCTGAGCGTTGAGCGTGTGCAGGACCTTTTTCCTGTCCACATCTGAGCGTGTGCAGGACCTTTTTCCCATCTACACCTGAGCGTGTGCAGGACCTTTTTCCCATCCACACCTGAGCGTGTGCAGTACCTGTTTCCTGTCCACACCTGAGCACCATCTCTTCCTTCTCATGTGCATGCTGCTCTCTGATGAGCTCCAGCTCATACTGCTGCCTGCTCTGCAGAAGGGCCAGCTCCTGAGCGCGCCGGCTGTTCAGCATCTCCCGCAGCTCCGTCAGCGCCGTCTCCTTCTCCTTCTGGAGGTTGGCCTGCGTCAGCTCCAACTGTGCAGTGTGCATGTTGCTCAGACTCAGGCGCAGCGCTTCCAGCTCAAGGCTATGCACTGTCTGCAATAGAGAGAAGCATTTCTGATGAGGCACCATGCTCGGAACCAGAGCGCAAGGGAGACATAGAAAAGTGTGGAATGGGCCGGCCCAGTGGCGCACTGGAGAGTGTGCTGCTTGCAGCGCTCCCACCGAGAGTTCGGATCCCACGTGGAGACCAGTTCCCACTCACTGGCTGAGCGTGGTGCGGGCGCAACACCGAGGGTTGTGATCCCGTTGCCGGTCCCTGGTACGGACGCGACACTGGGGGTTGCGATCCCGTTACCAGTCAGTAAAAAAAAAGACAAAAAAAAAAAGAAAAAAGAAAAAAGAAAAGTGTGGAATGAGTATGAATAAGAAGGACACACAGAACAGATGCAAAAAAAGCAGGAAACTCTGTGAGGGAGTGCGAGGACATTGTGAAGAGGCAGTCCTGGCAGCTGCTAGTACATATCCCCCCACCCCACAGCCTTTCAGTCTCCAAGTCTCAGCTGCACCCAGGGCCTCCCACTGGCCCCCCTCTCACAGCTTCCCTGACTGCTGCAACAGCACTGTTTGTCTTTAAAGAATAGGACTTGCAGCTGATGGGTAGAGCAGCCAGCCAAGCAGTGCGTGTCATTCACGCAGCCTGGCACCTGGCCAGACTCCCGGCCACCTGGACATCCATGCGTGTCCCCTCCACCGGCCCTTGTGATGGCCCCCCACACAGAACTTGGGAACAAAGAAAGAAGACAGGAGGAGACAGCAAGCTGGCGGCCCACCCCATCTACTCTGTGACCGGTCTCTTGCGCCTACTGTGAATTACAGAGCACGCACCATGGACATGTGAGGGCTGAGGGCCCCTGCCATGCACCCTGTGGACCCCGTCACCTGAGTCTGCAGCAGCCAGTCAGTTTCATCGTTATGTCTGCTCACCAGCTCAGCAGTTCCAAGTTCACGTTCTTGTTCATGTTCCTGGAGGAGAAAAGCAAATGATGTGGTCCCAAGAATTCACGTGAGAAAACAGTCACTAAGAAATAATCGTGAGACACCAGAGAGAACCATAAATGCATGTCCTCATGAAAATGTTCACAAAAATATTTACAGCAGCATTGCTGACTGTAGCCAAAAGGTGGAAACAATCCAAATGCCCACTGATGGAAGAATGGATAAACAAAATGTGGTAAATTCAAACAACGGGATGCTATTCGGCCATAACATGGAATGAAGCACCGACACACGCTACAACGTGCATGAACCTTGAAGACACTATGCTGAGTGAGAAGCCAGACACAAAAGGCCACTTGTTGTATGATGCATTTATGTGAAATGTCCAGAACAGGCAAATCCTTGGAGAGAAAGTGGACTGGAGGTTGACGGCAGCTGAGGGAAAGAAGAAGAGACTGCTAAATGGGTACAGGTTTTCTTTTGGGGTGATGAAAATGTTTGGAACTAGCAGAGGGGGTGGGAGCACAACACTGTGAATGTACTAACATCTACTAGAATACATACTTTAAAAAGGTGAATTCTGGGCCGAGCCCATGGTGCACTCGGGAGAGTGCGGCGCTGGGAGCGCAGCAGCGCTCCCGCCACGGGTTCGGATCCTATATAGGGATGACCGGTGCGCTCACAGCGCTCACTGGCTGAGCGCAGTGCAGCCGGTCTCAAAAAGGACAAAAAAAAAAAAAGGGGGGGGCCGGCCGGGTGGCGCACTGGATAGTGCGCCGCTTGGGAAGCACGGCGGCGCTCCCGCCCGCGGGATCCGGTCTCACATCCACACCCGATCCACACC
>NW_007737496.1:22269-29430 GCF_000696425.1 Galeopterus variegatus | reverse complement strand
CGTTTGCGGGCACGGAAAAAAAAAAAAAAAAAAAAAAAAAAAAAAAAAAAAAGGTGAATTCTATTTTATGTGAATTATAGCTAATTTAAAAAAGTGGCTTAGTGTAAAAGTTAAAAAGCCCAGAAACAAAAGCTGCAGACTCCACCCCAGCCTTCGGCAGCATTGACACAGACCCAGGGCCCAGACCTTGTTTTCTAACACCACTTTCCAATGAAAGGAACCAAGACTCCTTGTAGAAATAGCTGATTGTGGAACTGAGACAGGGAAAATACAACGTGAGCCCGGAACACCTTGCAGTGCCAGAAACCCAGCACGTGCTAATAAGACAGAGGATGCAGGAGCCAACCTGAAAGATCTGGAACAATTTGAACAACAAAACAAATAATGTCATTTGAGGTTATAACTCAAAGCATAACATAAATATACATGAGCCCATGCTGAGACAAATATACAGCTAAGTAAGTTAATTAGTGGGGGAAAAGGGACAAATCTTCCTTACAGGAGAATGCCACAAAGTAAACACAGACACTCTTCCCTCCAGGAGGCAGAACGTAACTTACTCCCCTTGAGTGGGGGCTGGACTTAAGGATTCATTTCCCAAGAAGAGAGTCTGGAAAGGAGGAAAATCATAGTTTGCAGGTGGGCTTGGCAGCCGCTGCCTGCTGCAATGTGACAAAAAGCACACATCCCCTCTGCAGGGTTCTTTTTGAAAATCCTTAACTTGAGTCTGATAATGAGAAAACATCAAACAAACTCAGGGTGAGGAGAAGTCTACAAAATGACTGACCAATACTTTTCAAAACTGTCAACGTCATTAAAGACAAGGAAAGGCGGGCCAGCCCATGGCTCACTCGGGAGAGTGAGGTGCTGGTAACACCAAGGCCCCGGGTTCGGATCTCACATAGGGATGGCCAGTTCGCTCACTGGCTGAGCGTGGTGCTGACAACACCAAGTCAAGGGTTAAGATCCCCTTACCAGTCATCTTTTTAAAAAAATAAAAAATAAAATTAAAAGGGCCAAGCCCGTGGTGCACTTGGGAGAGTGCGGTGCTGGGAGCTCAGCAGTGCTCCCGCCGCGGTTCGGAACCTATATAGGGATGACCGGTGCACTCACTGGCTGAGCGCGGTGCAGCCGGTCTCAAAAAGGACAAAACAAAAAAAAGATTGGGGCCGGCCCGTGGCTCACTCGGGAGAGTGTGGTGCTGATAACACCAAGGCCACGGGTTCGGATCTCATATAGGGATGGCCGGTTTGCTCACTGGCTGAGCGTGGTGCTGACAACACCAAGCCAAGGGTTAAGTCATCTTTTAAAAAACAAAACAAACAAACAAACAAAAAAAAAAAAACAAGGAGAGGCTGAGACATTATCAGAGACCAGGGAGACACAGAGACTGAAGGAAATAGGTGGTAAGCCAAACAGAAAAGGACTCAGCAGATAAGCTTCAAAAATCCAAATAAAGTATGTATTTCATGAATAGTTACAAAACAAAGTTGAAGTTTTGGTTCTGACCATGGTTTTGACCATGGTGGTGGTAAGATGTTAACATCAGGGCATGCTGGATGAAGGGAATATGGAAACTATATGTATTACCTTCGCACCTTTTCTGTAAATCTCTAATTATTCCAAAACAGAAAGTTTATTTAAAGCAACAGATAGGTGGTAGGTAGGTAGGTAGATTGTGAGGTTAAAAATTAAAACAAAGGGAATGCATGAAATTCCTCAAATTTATGAAGGGTGTCCTCTCTTCAGCCTCCCAGGTGAAAAGATGGAAGGTCACAGGAAGGCAGATTTAGGCTCAACCAGAAGGTCTGAAAAGAAAAAGCCTTCCCCACTGGCAGCTCCAAGAAGATGCAGGCAGGTGGCTGGGGGGCCTCCACCCCACCTTTCTATGCTTCAGTTCCTACTTTTAAAGAGAGAGGAAGGCCCTGCCTTTGGTTTGGATTTCTACCACAGCGTGGAGAAATCCTTTGACAAAGAATACACCTAACAGAGAGCTTGCAGGAGCAACACCTTTGTGATGGTCCCAGGCTACAGCTGTTCCGAGTCTTCCTTCCTCTCTCCAGCAGGGTCCTCCAGCCAGAAGGGAAAGGCAAGAGAGGGGCACACAAAGCAAGATCCAGGGCTGCAGCCTCAGACCTTCCCAGACCTCCACCTGCTGTGTGACCATCTTGCAAGGACAGCCTGCTTCCACCTGTTTGGAATCTGTAACTCCTCCATAAATAATTCTCAAGCTCAAAACATTTTTTATGCAATCATTCCCCTAGTGATGTTGCTGCCTAATGAATTCTACTTTTTAAAAAATTATTTCACTGTGTGTTCAACACTTAAATTACTAAATTTTAGCTTCTCAATGAATTCTAATCTTTCAGACCTATGCTTATTTTTTAAGCTCTTAATTTTACATAAATTCAAATATTTCATCTTCAAGAATTTTCGTGCTAGATAATTTTTTCCTTAATAATTTGTAGAAAGTTTTTTTCCAGCTTTTTTGATAAATCATCTCAAACTTGTTTCAAATTTTCCAAATGAATTTTTTCCCCAATAGTTTTTTGACCCATAAATTCACAATAATTTTGGGCTTTTAATTTGCTGTGCAAATCAAGCTAACTATGACTGCATCTGCAGAGAAGCTAGGAGATGCCCAAAGAGGGCTTGCACTTGAGATGTGAAGCCCAAGGCAGCTTTGCTCCTGTATCTCATGTCGCGGGCACCAACCGGTTGGTGTGGACTTGCTTTACCCGTTAGTGCACAGTCAGGATCTGCCGGGCCCAACTTTAACTGCTGAGTTTTTTTTATGGGCAGTTATAAGTATCTGAGAGGATGACATTTCATAAATTTTATTCTTATGGGTCTTCTAAAGAACAATGAGAAATTTTATTAATTTTTTAAAAAATGGAATAAAACATTTCACGTTGCAATTACTTCACAGGTCCACAAGAACCTTCTGTATATCTGAACTACAAATAGGATCTCAGCAATCTTTTCTTCCTTATGTCATGACACTATGCCATCTTCCCCACAATCGCCTTATCATGACTCATCGATTACCCAGCAACCACTACAATGAGGAAAAGTATGAGGATGAAGCAAAAGGGACTTCTTCCTGACCACAGCACTCAGCACAGCCTGCTTCCAAGAGGACAATCCATCAAGAACTTTATTTCCTCCCAAAGTAGCAAAGAGAAGAAAGAGGATAGCACAAACTTTTCAGTTATGAGATGAGTCAGAAGACAAGCGCAGAGCATGCAGCCTCCAAACCTGTGCAACAGTGACTCTGACAGTGAAGACAGTCTTGTGTGACAATGCCCTAGATCAATGCTCTCAATAAATGCCTTCAGACAAAGAGGAGACACAGTGGTCTCAACCAGTTGTTCACCCCAGGAATGAGATGTTTGTATCAAATTTCTAATTAAGTTGTTTTAAGGTTTTATTCTTACTTGAGTAAATTATCTGTAAAACAATTTAAAACCACAAAAAAAGGGCTCATGGGACCTAGATGATAAACGGTGATGACTATTTTTCCTGGTATTCCAGACAAATTTGAGTTGGAAAAGTTTTGGAACCCCAGTTTCTAAACCTTCTGCAGCACTAGTTAAATCTTCTTCAGCCAAAGTTTTTGTAAAGGTGATTTTCTTCTGAAATTCTTGACCTCTGAGTAATTTTTGGATGGACCCTTTACAAGACATGGTCTCTCCTTCTTATTTTGTTCCTGACATGTAACTAAAAGGTCAAGTACTGCTTTCTGCCATTCCTGAATTAACTTCCAGAACTGAGATAACTTGCACAGGTTAAAGAAAAATGTTTTTCATCATGCACTTTACTTAACAAATTGTAAGGGAAGATGGCCAGATCCTGAACATCTTCCATAAAGTCTCCCTGCAATCCTAAATTCTCTTAGAACCATCCTGTAAAAAAAAATTCAGATCTCGAAGTTGGTTATAAACATGCCTTATTTATATATTCTTACAATTTTAAAAAATATATTTTTGTTTTCTGCCATCAGGGAACACTTTACTTTTTTAACCATAACACTTTAGAGTCTTTAACTGAAAGGGCACATCAAAATGAAGATATTGGGCCGGCCCGGTGGCGCACTCGGTAGAGTGCGGTGCTTGGGAGTGTGGCGGCGCTCCCGCCGAGGGTTCGGATCCCATATAGAGACCAGTCCGCTCACTGGTTGAGCGCGGTGCGGGCGCAACACCGAGAGTTGCGATCCCGTTGCCGGTCGTGGTACGGGCGCGACACCGAGGGTTGCGATCCCGTTACCAGTCACGAAAAAAGACAAAAAGGAAAAAAAAAAAAAAGAAGATATCATATGAACTTGTATAAATTAATTTTTGCTACAGAATTTTCCTGCAGTTGCTATATTGTATACTTAGGCTACTATCTCTAATTTTTCTAAGCTTTGGGTGTTCAAAACAAAATACTGAACCAAGCTTTAACAGATTTAATATACATCAAACCCACTCAGATTTCCATTACCACAAGAGGCCATACTGCCCTGGGCTGACATCTTGGGCCTGACTCAGCAGTGGTCACACAAGAAAAACTCAGCCAAAAAACCAACTGGACTTTCTCAATTTCAGGGATTATTTTTCCTGGTGTGGGTTTTTCACTTATGTTCCTATTTCTAAAGGGAGTCAGAAATCTACAAATGTACACAAACATTCCAATTAGATTATTAAGGAATTATTAGACTTATGCTAGAAATCATTAGTATTTACCTAATAGTTAATGGTCATTAAAATAACAAGTATATCAAATAAAATATACTTTTGAAACCAAAGAAAGCAATTTATTATAGGTTGTAAGCAGTATCTCTCTCTCTCTCTCTCTCTCTCTCTCTCACACACACACACACACACACACACCATCTTACACTATGCAATAAGCTCATTAGACTGCCCATAAAAGCTAGCCAAACTTCTCAAAATTTCTAGATGTGTAAAATAAAACAAGTACACCTTTAATTATGTTCAAAGCACTACCACAACATACAACATAAAGGCTCTTCAAGGATTCCCAACCTGCTGACAAAGCACAACCTGACACCTGAGAGTGGGCTACCGGGGGCACCGTGTCCTGCATGGCTGCAGGGCGGCACTCTGTCCCTGTACCTTACTCCACCACATGGCCATCTGTTTCTGGGTCTGTAATACGGAACTCCTTCCTGCAATTTTACTTTTCAGAAGATCATTATTCTAAACACAAAATTATTCCCATTTTAGCACCTATAACTGAATTAAAAGCAAAATTAATTCTCAACAATTGTCATTAATCATAACATACATGAAAAGCTCCTTTTTAGACTGAACTAATGATGTACAATTGTATAATGAGTCAATAAAATATCTGTTTCTTATAATATAGCATAATCATAACATAAAATGGTCCTATAAGAAATTTAATTCAGGGGCCGGCCCGCGGCTCACTCAGGAGAGTGCGGTGCTGATAACATCAAGGCCCTGGGTTCGGATCCCACATAGGGATGGCCGGTTCGCTCACTGGCTGAGCGTGGTGCTGACAACACCAAGTCAAGGGTTAAGATCCCCTTACCGGTCATCTTTAAAAAAAAAAAAAAAAAGAAATTTAATTCATAACTCAGAATACAACAGAAAGATGATGGCGTCATACTATATTACTACTTATTTTACCTATGCACATGTAAATTTTAAATAAACGTAAATTAAGAATGTAAATTTTAAAATAACTCATGCTGAAAAAAATAATAAAAATCTGAAAAACTGTGAATGTTGCTACTCATGTCCAGAGGAAAACCAACAGGCCTAACTTTACTTTTTTTTTTTTTTCCAAAAGATGACCAGTAAGGGCTGGCCTGTGGCTCACTCAGGAGAGTGCAGTGCTGATAACACCAAGGCCCCGGGTTCGGATCCTATATAGGGATGGCCGGTTAGCTCACTAGTTGAGCGTGGTGCTGACAACACCAAGCCAAGGGCTAAGATCACCTTACCGGTCATCTTTCTTAAAAAAAAAAAAAATTTTTTTGACTGACCAACCCAGTGAAATATACCTTAAAGACAAAAATAACTGCAAAAAAATCTTAAAACTATTTCAGAAATAATATGGATAGTAACAAAATTGGTATTGTACAACTATAGAGAGAGAGCAAATGGCTAATTAAATTCATGTTAGGAACATGTTTTCAATGTTCAAGAGATAGAAATTTCAAACTTAAGCAAGAACTCTGTAACACACGCTGGCTGTTTAGCTCAAATGGTTAGAGCATACTACTGCTAACACCAAGGTCCACAGTTCAATTCCAGTGCCGGCCAGCTGCCAAAATCAAAACAAAATAAAAAATTCTTCAATCCTAAATCACCAATGTGAAAAATATCAGTATTAACTCATAAAATGTTAAAAAAAAAATCCTAAGTATTCACTGAAATAACCTAGAAACAGCGACTCATCCAGTACTGATAAAATCCCCAATATCTAGATCATACTTTTAAAAAATATTTCCCATTAAAAGGATCCAAAAAAAGCATAAAGAAAGAAAGAAAAATAAATAAATAAGTAAAAATAAAAGCCAAGACTCATGGAGAAAGGGTTGATTCCAGGCCTGGGGCAGAAAATATGCAAGAGAATGGTATTTTAGTCTGTTTCTGTTGCTTATAACAAAAATACCTGAACTGGGTGATTTATAAGAAAACAAAATCTATTGCTTACAGTTTCTGAGTCTAGGTAGTCCAAAGTCCAAGGAACACATGTGGTGGTGACAGTGACCCACGGGTCTCATGTTGCAAGATGATGTGAGCAGAGAGAGCACAGAGAGAGACAGTTCCTCATGCACTTTCCTTTTAAAGCCCTAAGAACCACACCCCAGACCACCATTTTTAATCCATTCACTACAGCATGGTCCTATAATCTAATCACCTCTTCAAGGCTCCACCTTTCAATTACAATAATAGGATTTTCCACCCTCTTAACAGTCACAGTGTGAGCTAAGTTTACAATACATAAAACTTGGGGGAGGGCCGGCCCGGTGGCGGTGGTGCACTGCTACAGTGTGCCGCTTGGGAGCGCGGCGGCGCTCCCGCCGAGGGTTCGGATCCCACATACAGACCGGTTCCTGCTCACTGGGTGGGCGAGATGCGGGCGCAGCACCGAGGGTTGTGATCTGTTGCCGGTCCCGGTCAGGTA